>NC_135134.1:4789004-5092034 GCF_051014445.1 Colletes latitarsis | reverse complement strand
CTGTTCAACAAGTATGTGGAGAATGCGTAAGTATGTGTCTGATGAGGGAAAATCCCAGGCCTAACCTAGACCTAACATGCGTTACCCTCAAAAATATTGATCGAAACCTGGTTTAATGGACTGTTTCAGTGTGGTACCACATTACTACGTGATCCAAATCAGAAAAAACCCAGGATCTGATTAACAAGTATGTGGAGAATGCGTAAGTATGTGTCTGATGTGGGCAACTCCCAGGCCCAACCTAGACATAACATGCGTTATCCTCTAAAATATTGATCGAAACCAGGTTTAATGGACTGTTTCAGTGTGGTACCACATTACTACGTGATCCAAACCAGAAAAAACCCAGGATCTGTTCAACAAGTATGTGGAGAATGCGAAAGTATGTGTCTGATGATGGCAAATCCCAGGCCTAACCCAACCATAACATGCGTTATCCTCTAAAATATTGATCGAAACCAGGTTTAATTGAACATTTCAGTGTGATACCACATTACTACCTGATCCAATCCAGAAAAAGCCCAGGATCTAGCCATCAAGTATGAGAAATATGCGATAGTATGAGCCCGCTGAGGGCAAATCCTAGACCTAACCCAGACCTAACATGCGCTATCCTCTAAAATATTTATCAAGACCAGGTTTAATCGACTGTTTCAGTGTGGTACCACATTACTACGTGATCCAAACCAGAAGAAAACCCAGGATCTGTACAACTAGTATGTGAAGAATGCGAAAGTATGAGCCTGACGAGGGCAATTCCCAGACCTAACGCAGACCTAACATGCGTTATTCTCTAAAATATTTATCAAGACCAGGTTTAATGGACTGTTTCAGTGTGATACCACATTACTACCTGATCCAATCCAGAAAAAGCCAGGGATCTGTTCAACAAGTATGTGAAAAACGCGAAACTATGAGCCTGAAGTGGTCAAATCCCAGACCTATCCCAGACATAACATGCGTTATCCTCTAAAATACTGATCAAAACCAGGTTTAATGGACTGTTTCAGTGTGGTACCACATTACTACGTGATCCAAACCAGAAACAACCCAGGATCTGTTCAACAAGTATGTGGAGAATGCGAAAGTATGTGTCTGATGATGGCAAATCCCAGGCCTATCCCAGACATACCATGAGTTGTCCTCTAAAATATTGACCGAAACCAGGTTTAATGGACTGTTTCAGTGTGGTACCACATTACTACGTCATCCAAACCAGAAAACGCCCAGAAACTGGCCATCAACTATGAGAAATATGCGAAAGACCGAGCCTTATCAGAGCAAATCCCAGAACTAACCAAGACCTAACATGCGTTATCTCCTAAAATATTGATCGAAACCAGGTTTAATGGACTGTTTCAGTTTGGTACCACATTACTACGTGATCCAAACCAGAAAAACTCAGGATCTGTTCAACAAGTATGTGAGAAACGCGAAACTATGAGCCTGATGACGGCAAATCCCAGACCTAACCCAGACCTAACATGCGTTATCCTCTAAAATATTTATCAAGACCAGGTTTAATCGACTGTTTCAGTGTGGTACCACATTACTACGTGATCCAAACCAGAAGAAAACCCAGGATCTGTACAACTAGTATGTGAAGAATGCGAAAGTATGAGCCTGACGAGGGCAAATCCCAGAACTAACCAAGACTTAACATGCGTTATCCTCTAAAATATTGATCGAAACCAGGTTTAATGGACTGTTTCAGTGTGGTACCACATTACTACGTCATCCAAACCAGAAAACGCCCAGAAACTGGCCATCAACTATGAGAAATATGCGAAAGACCGAGCCTGATCAGAGCAAATCCCAGAACTAACCAAGACCTAACATGCGTTATCTTCTAAAATATTGATCGAAACCAGGTTTAATGGACTGTTTCAGTGTGGTACCACATTACTACGTGATCCAAACCAGAAAAACCCGGGATCTGTTCAACAAGTATGTGAAAAATGCGATAGTATGACCTTGATGAGGGCAATTCCCAGACCTAACCAAGACCTAACATGCGTTATTCTCTAAAATATTGATCGAAACCAGGCTTAATTTACTGTTTCAGTGTGGTACCACATTACTACGTGATCCAATCCAGAAAAAGCCCAGGATCTAGCCATGTAGTATGAGAAATATGCGAAATTAGGAGCCTGATTAGGGCAAATCCTAGACCTAACCCAGACCTAACATGCGTAATCCTGTAAAATATTTATCAAGACCAGGTTTAATCGACTGTTTCAGTGTGGTACCACATTACTACGTGATCCAAACCAGAAAAAGCCCAGGATCTAGCCATCAAGTATGAGAAATATGCGATAGTATGAGCCCGCTGAGGGCAAATCCTAGACCTAACCAAGACCTAACATGCGTTATCCCCTAAAATATTGATCGAAACCAGGTTTAATGGACTGTTTCAGTGTGGTACCACATTACTACGTGATCTAAACCAGAAAAAACCCAGGATCCGTTCAGCAAGTATGTGGAGAATGCGAAAGTATGTGTCTGATGAGGGAAAATCCCAGGCCTAACAAAGACATAACTTGCGTTATCATCTAAAATATTCACAGAAACCTGTTTTAATCGACTGTTTCAGTGTGGTACCACATTACTACGTGATCCAATCCAGAAAAAGCCCAGGATCTAGCCATAAAGTATGAGATAAATGCGAAATTAGGAGCCTGATTAGGGCAAATCCTAGACCTAACCCAGACCTAACATGCGTTATTCTCTAAAATATTTATCAAGACCAGGTTTAATGGACTGTTTCAGTGTGATACCACATTACTACCTGATCCAATCCAGAAAAAGCCAGGGATCTGTTCAACAAGTATGTGAAAAACGCGAAACTATGAGCCTGAAGAGGGCAAATCCCAGACCTATCCCAGACATAACATGCGTTAACCTCTAAAATATTGATCAAAACCAGGTTTAATGGACTGTTTCAGTGTGGTACCACATTACTACGTGATCCAAACCAGAAACAACCCAGGATCTGTTCAACAAGTATGTGGAGAATGCGAAAGTATGTGTCTGATGATGGCAAATCCCAGGCCTATCCCAGACATAACATGCGTTGTCCTCTAAAATATTGACCGAAACCAGGCTTAATGGACTGTTTCATGGTGGTACCACATTACTACGTCATCCAAACCAGAAAACGCCCAGAAACTGGCCATCAACTATGAGAAATATGCGAAAGACCGAGCCTTATCAGAGCAAATCCCAGAACTAACCAAGACCTAACATGCGTTATCCTCTGAAATATTTATCAAGACCAGGTTTAATCGACTGTTTCAGTGTGGTACCACATTACTACGTGATCCAAACCAGAAGAAAACCCAGGATCTGTACAACTAGTATGTGAAGAATGCGAAAGTATGAGCCTGACGAGAGCAAATACCAGAACTAACCAAGATTTAACATGCGTTATCCTCTAAAACATTGATCGAAACCAGGTTTAATGGACTGTTTCAGTGTGGTACCACATTACTACGTGATCCAAACCAGAAAAAACCCAGGATCTGTACAACTAGTATGTGGAGAATGCGAAAGTATGTGTCTGATGAGGGAAAATCCCAGGCCTAACCTAGACCTAACATGCGTTACCCTCAAAAATATTGATCGAAACCTGGTTTAATGGACTGTTTCAGTGTGGTACCACATTACTACGTGATCCAAATCAGAAAAAACCCAGGATCTGATTAACAAGTATGTGGAGAATGCGTAAGTATGTGTCTGATGTGGGCAACTCCCAGGCCCAACCTAGACATAACATGCGTTATCCTCTAAAATATTGATCGAAACCAGGTTTAATGGACTGTTTCAGTGTGGTACCACATTACTACGTGATCCAAACCAGAAAAAACCCAGGATCTGTTCAACAAGTATGTGGAGAATGCGAAAGTATGTGTCTGATGATGGCAAATCCCAGGCCTAACCCAACCATAAAATGCGTTATCCTCTAAAATATTGATCGAAACCAGGTTTAATTGAACGTTTCAGTGTGGTACCACATTACTACGTGATCCAAACCAGAAACAACCCAGGATCTGTTCAACAAGTATGTGGAGAATGCGAAAGTATGTGTCTGATGATGGCAAATCCCAGGCCTATCCCAGACATACCATGAGTTGTCCTCTAAAATATTGACCGAAACCAGGTTTAATGGACTGTTTCAGTGTGGTACCACATTACTACGTCATCCAAACCAGAAAACGCCCAGAAACTGGCCATCAACTATGAGAAATATGCGAAAGACCGAGCCTTATCAGAGCAAATCCCAGAACTAACCAAGACCTAACATGCGTTATCTCCTAAAATATTGATCGAAACCAGGTTTAATGGACTGTTTCAGTTTGGTACCACATTACTACGTGATCCAAACCAGAAAAACTCAGGATCTGTTCAACAAGTATGTGAAAAACGCGAAACTATGAGCCTGATGACGGCAAATCCCAGACCTAACCCAGACCTAACATGCGTTATCCTCTAAAATATTTATCAAGACCAGGTTTAATCGACTGTTTCAGTGTGGTACCACATTACTACGTGATCCAAACCAGAAGAAAACCCAGGATCTGTACAACTAGTATGTGAAGAATGCGAAAGTATGAGCCTGACGAGGGCAAATCCCAGAACTAACCAAGACTTAACATGCGTTATCCTCTAAAATATTGATCGAAACCAGGTTTAATGGACTGTTTCAGTGTGGTACCACATTACTACGTCATCCAAACCAGAAAACGCCCAGAAACTGGCCATCAACTATGAGAAATATGCGAAAGACCGAGCCTGATCAGAGCAAATCCCAGAACTAACCAAGACCTAACATGCGTTATCTTCTAAAATATTGATCGAAACCAGGTTTAATGGACTGTTTCAGTGTGGTACCACATTACTACGTGATCCAAACCAGAAAAACCCGGGATCTGTTCAACAAGTATGTGAAAAATGCGAAAGTATGACCTTGATGAGGGCAATTCCCAGACCTAACCAAGACCTAACATGCGTTATTCTCTAAAATATTGATCGAAACCAGGCTTAATTTACTGTTTCAGTGTGGTACCACATTACTACGTGATCCAATCCAGAAAAAGCCCAGGATCTAGCCATGTAGTATGAGAAATATGCGAAATTAGGAGCCTGATTAGGGCAAATCCTAGACCTAACCCAGACCTAACATGCGTAATCCTGTAAAATATTTATCAAGACCAGGTTTAATCGACTGTTTCAGTGTGGTACCACATTACTACGTGATCCAAACCAGAAAAAGCCCAGGATCTAGCCATCAAGTATGAGAAATATGCGATAGTATGAGCCCGCTGAGGGCAAATCCTAGACCTAACCAAGACCTAACATGCGTTATCCCCTAAAATATTGATCGAAACCAGGTTTAATGGACTGTTTCAGTGTGGTACCACATTACTACGTGATCTAAACCAGAAAAAACCCAGGATCCGTTCAGCAAGTATGTGGAGAATGCGAAAGTATGTGTCTGATGAGGGAAAATCCCAGGCCTAACAAAGACATAACTTGCGTTATCATCTAAAATATTCACAGAAACCTGTTTTAATCGACTGTTTCAGTGTGGTACCACATTACTACGTGATCCAATCCAGAAAAAGCCCAGGATCTAGCCATAAAGTATGAGATAAATGCGAAATTAGGAGCCTGATTAGGGCAAATCCTAGACCTAACCCAGACCTAACATGCGTTATTCTCTAAAATATTTATCAAGACCAGGTTTAATGGACTGTTTCAGTGTGATACCACATTACTACCTGATCCAATCCAGAAAAAGCCAGGGTCTGTTCAACAAGTATGTGAAAAACGCGAAACTATGAGCCTGAAGAGGGCAAATCCCAGACCTATCCCAGACATAACATGCGTTAACCTCTAAAATATTGATCAAAACCAGGTTTAATGGACTGTTTCAGTGTGGTACCACATTACTACGTGATCCAAACCAGAAACAACCCAGGATCTGTTCAACAAGTATGTGGAGAATGCGAAAGTATGTGTCTGATGATGGCAAATCCCAGGCCTATCCCAGACATAACATGCGTTGTCCTCTAAAATATTGACCGAAACCAGGCTTAATGGACTGTTTCATGGTGGTACCACATTACTACGTCATCCAAACCAGAAAACGCCCAGAAACTGGCCATCAACTATGAGAAATATGCGAAAGACCGAGCCTTATCAGAGCAAATCCCAGAACTAACCAAGACCTAACATGCGTTATCTTCTAAAATATTGATCGAAACCAGGTTTAATGGACTGTTTCAGTGTGGTACCACATTACTACGTGATCCAAACCAGAAAAACCCAGGATCTGTTCAACAAGTATGTGAAAAACGCGAAACTATGAGCCTGATGAGGGCAAATCGCAGACCTATCCCAGACATAACATGCGTTATCCTCTAAAATATTGATCGAAACCAGGTTTAATGGACTGTTTCAGTGTGGTACCACATTACTACGTGATCCAATCCAGAAAAAGCCCAGGATCTAGCCATAAAGTATGAGACATATGCGAAATTAGGAGCCTGATTAGGGCAAATCCAAGACCTAACCCAGACCTAACATGCGTTATCCTCTGAAATATTTATCAAGACCAGGTTTAATCGACTGTTTCAGTGTGGTACCACATTACTACGTGATCCAAAACAGAAGAAAACCCAGGATCTGTACAACTAGTATGTGAAGAATGCGAAAGTATGAGCCTGACGAGAGCAAATACCAGAACTAACCAAGACTTAACATGCGTTATCCTCTAAAACATTGATCGAAACCAGGTTTAATGGACTGTTTCAGTGTGGTACCACATTACTACGTGATCCAAACCAGAAAAAACCCAGGATCTGTACAACTAGTATGTGGAGAATGCGAAAGTATGTGTCTGATGAGGGAAAATCCCAGGCCTAACCTAGACCTAACATGCGTTACCCTCAAAAATATTGATCGAAACCTGGTTTAATGGACTGTTTCAGTGTGGTACCACATTACTACGTGATCCAAATCAGAAAAAACCCAGGATCTGATTAACAAGTATGTGGAGAATGCGTAAGTATGTGTCTGATGTGGGCAACTCCCAGGCCCAACCTAGACATAACATGCGTTATCCTCTAAAATATTGATCGAAACCAGGTTTAATGGACTGTTTCAGTGTGGTACCACATTACTACGTGATCCAAACCAGAAAAAACCCAGGATCTGTTCAACAAGTATGTGGAGAATGCGAAAGTATGTGTCTGATGATGGCAAATCCCAGGCCTAACCCAACCATAAAATGCGTTATCCTCTAAAATATTGATCGAAACCAGGTTTAATTGAACGTTTCAGTGTGATACCACATTACTACCTGATCCAATCCAGAAAAAGCCCAGGATCTAGCCATCAAGTATGAGAAATATGCGATAGTATGAGCCCGCTGAGGGCAAATCCTAGACCTAACCCAGACCTAACATGCGCTATCCTCTAAAATATTTATCAAGACCAGGTTTAATCGACTGTTTCTGTGTGGTACCACATTACTACGTGATCCAAACCAGAAGAAAACCCAGGATCTGTACAACTAGTATGTGAAGAATGCGAAAGTATGAGCCTGACGAGGGCAATTCCCAGGCCTATCCCAGACATAACATGCGTTGTCCTCTAAAATATTCACCGAATCCAGGTTTAATTGAATGTTTCAGTGTGATACCACATTACTACCTGATCCAATCCAGAAAAAGCCCAGGATCTAGCCATCAAAGTATGAGAAATATGCGATAGTATGAGCCTGCTGAGGGCAAATCCTAGACCTAACCCAGACCTAACATGCGCTATCCTCTAAAATATTTATCAAGACCAGGTTTAATCGACTGTTTCAGTGTGGTACCACATTACTACGTGATCCAAACCAGAAGAAAACCCAGGATCTGTACAACTAGTATGTGAAGAATGCGAAAGTATGAGCCTGACGAGGGCAATTCCCAGACCTAACCCAGACCTAACATGCGTTATTCTCTAAAATATTTATCAAGACCAGGTTTAATGGACTGTTTCAGTGTGATACCACATTACTACCTGATCCAATCCAGAAAAAGCCAGGGATCTGTTCAACAAGTATGTGAAAAACGCGAAACTATGAGCCTGAAGAGGGCAAATCCCAGACCTATCCCAGACATAACATGCGTTATCCTCTAAAATATTGATCAAAACCAGGTTCAATGGACTGTTTCAGTGTGGTACCACATTACTACGTGATCCATACCAGAAAAAACGCAGGATCTGTTCAACAGGTATGTGGAGAATGCGAAAGTATGTGTCTGATGATGGCAAATCCCAGGCCTATCCCAGACATACCATGCGTTGTCCTCTAAAATATTGACCGAAACCAGGTTTAATGGACTGTTTCATTGTGGTACCACATTACTACGTCATCCAAACCAGAAAACGCCCAGAAACTGGCCATCAACTATGAGAAATATGCGAAAGACCGAGCCTTATCAGAGCAAATCCCAGAACTAACCAAGACCTAACATGCGTTATCTTCTAAAATATTGATCGAAACCAGGTTTAATGGACTGTTTCAGTTTGGTACCACATTACTACGTGATCCAAACCAGAAAAACCCAGGATCTGTTCAACAAGTATGTGAAAAACGCGAAACTATGAGCCTGATGAGGGCAAATCGCAGACCTATCCCAGACATAACATGCGTTATCCTCTAAAATATTTATCGAAACCAGGTTTAATGGACTGTTTCAGTGTGGTACCACATTACTACGTGATCCAATCCAGAAAAAGCCCAGGATCTAGCCATGAAGTATGAGGCATATGCGAAATTAGAAGCCTGATTAGGGCAAATCCTAGACCTAACCCAGACCTAACATGCGTTATCCTCTGAAATATTTATCAAGACCAGGTTTAATCGACTGTTTCAGTGTGGTACCACATTACTACGTGATCCAAACCAGAAGAAAACCCAGGATCTGTACAAATAGTATGTGAAGAATGCGAAAGTATGAGCCTGACGAGAGCAAATCCCGGAACTAACCAAGACTTAACATGCGTTATCCTCTAAAATATTGATCGAAACCAGGTTTAATGGACTGTTTCAGTGTGGTACGACATTACTACGTGATCCAAACCAGAAAAAACCCAAGATCTGTTCAACAAGTTTGTGGAGAATGCGTAAGTATGTGTCTCATGAGGGAAAATCCCAGGCCTAACCTAGACCTAACATGCGTTACCCTCAAAAATATTGATCGAAACCTGGTTTAATGGACTGTTTCAGTGTGGTACCACATTACTACGTGATCCAAATCAGAAAAAACCCAGGATCTGATTAACAAGTATGTGGAGAATGCGTAAGTATGTGTCTGATGTGGGCAACTCCCAGACCTATCCCAGACATAACATGCGTTATCCTCTAAAATATTGATCAAAACCAGGTTCAATGGACTGTTTCAGTGTGGTACCACATTACTACGTGATCCATACCAGAAAAAACGCAGGATCTGTTCAACAGGTATGTGGAGAATGCGAAAGTATGTGTCTGATGATGGCAAATCCCAGGCCTATCCCAGACATACCATGCGTTGTCCTCTAAAATATTGACCGAAACCAGGTTTAATGGACTGTTTCATTGTGGTACCACATTACTACGTCATCCAAACCAGAAAACGCCCAGAAACTGGCCATCAACTATGAGAAATATGCGAAAGACCGAGCCTTATCAGAGCAAATCCCAGAACTAACCAAGACCTAACATGCGTTATCTTCTAAAATATTGATCGAAACCAGGTTTAATGGACTGTTTCAGTTTGGTACCACATTACTACGTGATCCAAACCAGAAAAACCCAGGATCTGTTCAACAAGTATGTGAAAAACGCGAAACTATGAGCCTGATGAGGGCAAATCGCAGACCTATCCCAGACATAACATGCGTTATCCTCTAAAATATTTATCGAAACCAGGTTTAATGGACTGTTTCAGTGTGGTACCACATTACTACGTGATCCAATCCAGAAAAAGCCCAGGATCTAGCCATGAAGTATGAGGCATATGCGAAATTAGAAGCCTGATTAGGGCAAATCCTAGACCTAACCCAGACCTAACATGCGTTATCCTCTGAAATATTTATCAAGACCAGGTTTAATCGACTGTTTCAGTGTGGTACCACATTACTACGTGATCCAAACCAGAAGAAAACCCAGGATCTGTACAAATAGTATGTGAAGAATGCGAAAGTATGAGCCTGACGAGAGCAAATCCCGGAACTAACCAAGACTTAACATGCGTTATCCTCTAAAATATTGATCGAAACCAGGTTTAATGGACTGTTTCAGTGTGGTACGACATTACTACGTGATCCAAACCAGAAAAAACCCAAGATCTGTTCAACAAGTTTGTGGAGAATGCGTAAGTATGTGTCTCATGAGGGAAAATCCCAGGCCTAACCTAGACCTAACATGCGTTACCCTCAAAAATATTGATCGAAACCTGGTTTAATGGACTGTTTCAGTGTGGTACCACATTACTACGTGATCCAAATCAGAAAAAACCCAGGATCTGATTAACAAGTATGTGGAGAATGCGAAACTATGTGTCTGATGATGGCAAATCCCAGGCCTAACCCAACCATAACATGCGTTATCCTCTAAAATATTGATCGAAACCAGGTTTAATTGAATGTTTCAGTGTGATACCACATTACTACCTGATCCAATCCAGAAAAAACCCAGGATCTGTTCAACAAGTATGTGGAGAATGCGAAAGTATGTGTCTGATGAGGGCAAATCCCAGGCCTAACCTAGACATAACATGCGTTATCCTCTAGAATATTGATCGAAACCAGGTTTAATTGAATGTTTTAGTGTGATACCACATTACTACCTGATCCAATCCAGAAAAAGCCCAGGATTTAGCCATCAAGTATGAGAAATATGCGATAGTATGAGCCCGCTGAGGGCAAATCCTAGACCTAACCCAGACCTAATATGCGTTATCCTCTAAAATATTTATCAAGACCAGATTTAATTGAATGTTTCAGTGTGGTACCACATTACTACGTGATCCAAACCAGAAAAAACCCAGGATCTGTTCAACAAGTACGTGAAAAATGCGGAAGTATGACCTTGATGAGGGCAATTCCCAGACCTAACCAACACCTAACATGCGTTATTCTCTAAAATATTGATCGAAACCAGGCTTAATTTACTGTTTCAGTTTGGTACCACATTACTACGTGATCCAAACCAGAAAAAACGCAGGATCTGTTCAACAAGTATGTGGAGAATGCGAAAGTATGTGTCTGATGATGGCAAATCCCAGGCCTATCCCAGACATACCATGCGTTGTCCTCTAAAATATTGACCGAAACCAGGTTTAATCGACTGTTTCAGTGTGGTACCACATTACTACGTGATCCAAACCGGGAAAACCCAGGATATGTACAACTAGTATGTGAAGAATGCGAAAGTATGAGCCTAACGAGAGCAAATCCCAGACCTATCCCAGACATAACTTGCGTTATCATCTGAAATATTCACAGAAACCAGTTTTAATCGACTGTTTCAGTGTGGTACCACATTACTACGTGATCCAAACCAGAAAAAACCCAGGATCTGTTCAACAAGTATGTGGAGAATGCGAAAGAATGTGTCTGATGAGGGCAAATCCCAGGCCTAACCTAGACATAACATGCGTTATCCTCTAGAATATTGATCGAAACCAGGTTTAATTGAATGTTTCAGTGTGATACCACATTACTACCTGATCCAATCCAGAAAAAGCCCAGGATCTAGCCATCAAGTATGAGAAATATGCGATAGTATGAGCCCGCTGAGGGCAAATCCTAGACCTAACCCAGACCTAATATGCGTTATCCTCTAAAATATTTATCAAGACCAGATTTAATTGAATGTTTCAGTGTGGTACCACATTACTACGTGATCCAAACCAGAAAAAACCCAGGATATGTTCAACAAGTATGTGAAAAATGCGAAAGTATGACCTTGATGAGGGCAATTCCCAGACCTAACCCAGACCTAACATGCGTTATTCTCTAAAATATTTATGAAGACCAGGTTTAATGGACTGTTTCAGTGTGATACCACAT
The DNA here is from genome assembly GCF_051014445.1 of Colletes latitarsis. Taxonomy (NCBI): domain Eukaryota; kingdom Metazoa; phylum Arthropoda; class Insecta; order Hymenoptera; family Colletidae; genus Colletes; species Colletes latitarsis. The sequence goes on along the minus strand of NC_135134.1, from coordinate 5,079,923 downwards.
TACTACCTGATCCAATCCAGAAAAAGCCAGGGATCTGTTCAACAAGTATGTGAAAAACGCGAAAATATGAGCCTGAAGAGGGCAAATCCCAGACCTGTTCCAGACATAACATGCGTTATCCTCTAAAATATTGATCAAAACCAGGTTTAATGAACTGTTTCAGTGTGGTACCACATTACTACGTGATCCAAACCAGAAAAAACGCAGGATCTGTTCAACAAGTATGTGGAGAATGTGAAAGTATGTGTCTGATGATGGCAAATCTCAGGCCTAACCCAACCATAACATGCGTTATCCTCTAAAATATTGATCGAAACCAGGTTTAATTGAATGTTTCAGTGTGATACCACATTACTACCTGATCCAATCCAGAAAAAGCCCAGGATCTAGCCATCAAGTATGAGAAATATGCGATAGTATGAGCCCGCTGAGGGCAAATCCTAGACCTAACCTAGACATAACATGCGTTATCCTCTAGAATATTGATCGAAACCAGGTTTAATTGAATGTTTCAGTGTGATACCACATTACTACCTGATCCAATCCAGAAAAAGCCCAGGATCTAGCCATCAAGTATGAGAAATATGCGATAGTATGAGCCCGCTGAGGGCAAATCCTAGACCTAACCCAGACCTAATATGCGTTATCCTCTAAAATATTTATCAAGACCAGATTTAATTGAATGTTTCAGTGTGGTACCACATTACTACGTGATCCAAACCAGAAAAAACCCAGGATATGTTCAACAAGTATGTGAAAAATGCGAAAGTATGACCTTGATGAGGGCAATTCCCAGACCTAACCCAGACCTAACATGCGTTATTCTCTAAAATATTTATGAAGACCAGGTTTAATGGACTGTTTCAGTGTGATACCACATTACTACCTGATCCAATCCAGAAAAAGCCAGGGATCTGTTCAACAAGTATGTGAAAAACGCGAAAATATGAGCCTGAAGAGGGCAAATCCCAGACCTGTTCCAGACATAACATGCGTTATCCTCTAAAATATTGATCAAAACCAGGTTTAATGAACTGTTTCAGTGTGGTACCACATTACTACGTGATCCAAACCAGAAAAAACGCAGGATCTGTTCAACAAGTATGTGGAGAATGTGAAAGTATGTGTCTGATGATGGCAAATCTCAGGCCTAACCCAACCATAACATGCGTTATCCTCTAAAATATTGATCGAAACCAGGTTTAATTGAATGTTTCAGTGTGATACCACATTACTACCTGATCCAATCCAGAAAAAGCCCAGGATCTAGCCATCAAGTATGAGAAATATGCGATAGTATGAGCCCGCTGAGGGCAAATCCTAGACCTAACCCAGACCTAACATGCGCTATCCTCTAAAATATTTATCAAGACCAGGTTTAATCGACTGTTTCAGTGTGGTACCACATTACTACGTGATCCAAACCAGAAGAAAACCCAGGATCTGTACAACTAGTATGTGAAGAATGCGAAAGTATGAGCCTGACGAGGGCAATTCCCAGACCTAACCCAGACCTAACATGCGTTATTCTCTAAAATATTTATCAAGACCAGGTTTAATGGACTGTTTCAGTGTGATAGCACATTACTACCTGATCCAATCCAGAAAAAGCCAGGGATCTGTTCAACAAGTATGTGAAAAACGCGAAAATATGAGCCTGAAGAGGGCAAATCCCAGACCTGTTCCAGACATAACATGCGTTATCCTCTAAAATATTGATCAAAACCAGGTTCAATGAACTGTTTCAGTGTGGTACCACATTACTACGTGATCCAAACCAGAAAAAACGCAGGATCTGTTCAACAAGTATGTGGAGAATGCGAAAGTATGTGTCTGATGATGGCAAATCCCAGGCCTATCCCAGACATACCATGCGTTGTCCTCTAAAATATTGACCGAAACCAGGTTTAATGGACTGTTTCAGTGTGGTACCACATTACTACGTCATCCAAACCAGAAAACGCCCAGAAACTGGCCATCAACTATGAGAAATATGCGAAAGACCGAGCCTGATCAGAGCAAATCCCAGAACTAACCAAGACCTAACATGCGTTGTCTTCTAAAATATTGATCGAAACCAGGTTTAATGGACTGTTTCAGTGTGGTACCACATTACTACGTGATCCAAACCAGAAAAACCCAGGATCTGTTCAACAAGTATGGGAAAAACGCGAAACTATGAGCCTGATGAGGGCAAATCCCAGACCTATCCCAGACCTAACATGCGTTATCCTCTAAAATATTGATCGAAACCTGGTTTAATGGACTGTTTCAGTGTGGTACCACATTACTACGTGATCCAAATCAGAAAAAACCCAGGATCTGATTAACAGGTATGTGGAGAATGCGTAAGTATGTGTCTGATGTGGGCAACTCCCAGGCCCAACCTAGACATAACATGCGTTATCCTCTAAAATATTGATCGACACCAGGTTTAATGGACTGTTTCAGTGTGGTACCACATTACTACGTGATCCAAACCAGTATAAACCCAGGATCTGGTCAACAAGTATGTGGAGAATGCGAAAGTATGAGCCTGACGAGGGCAAATCCCAGACCTACCCCAGACATAACATGCGTTATCCTCTAAAATATTGATCGAAACCAGGTTTAATGGACTGTTTCAGTGTGGTACCACATTACTACGTGATCCAAACCAGAAAAAACCCAGGATCTGTTCAGCAAGTATGTGGAGAATGCGAAAGTATGTGTCTGATGAGGGCAAATCCCAGGCCTAACCTAGACATAACATGCGTTATCCTCTAGAATATTGATCGAAACCAGGTTTAATTGAATGTTTCAGTGTGATACCACATTACTACCTGATCCAATCCAGAAAAAGCCCAGGATCTGGCCATCAAGTATGAGAAATATGCGATAGTATGAGCCCGCTGAGGGCAAATCCTAGACCTAACCCAGACCTAATATGCGTTATCCTCTAAAATATTTATCAAGACCAGATTTAATTGAATGTTTCAGTGTGGTACCACATTACTACGTGATCCAAACCAGAAAAAACCCAGGATCTGTTCAACAAGTATGTGAAAAACGCGAAAATATGAGCCTGAAGAGGGCAAATCCCAGACCTGTTCCAGACATAACATGCGTTATCCTCTAAAATATTGATCAAAACCAGGTTTAATGAACTGTTTCAGTGTGGTACCACATTACTACGTGATCCAAACCAGAAAAAACGCAGGATCTGTTCAACAAGTATGTGGAGAATGTGAAAGTATGTGTCTGATGATGGCAAATCTCAGGCCTAACCCAACCATAACATGCGTTATCCTCTAAAATATTGATCGAAACCAGGTTTAATTGAATGTTTCAGTGTGATACCACATTACTACCTGATCCAATCCAGAAAAAGCCCAGGATCTAGCCATCAAGTATGAGAAATATGCGATAGTATGAGCCCGCTGAGGGCAAATCCTAGACCTAACCCAGACCTAACATACGCTATCCTCTAAAATATTTATCAAGACCAGGTTTAATCGACTGTTTCAGTGTGGTACCACATTACTACGTGATCCAAACCAGAAGAAAACCCAGGATCTGTACAACTAGTATGTGAAGAATGCGAAAGTATGAGCCTGACGAGGGCAATTCCCAGACCTAACCCAGACCTAACATGCGTTATTCTCTAAAATATTTATCAAGACCAGGTTTAATGGACTGTTTCAGTGTGATAGCACATTACTACCTGATCCAATCCAGAAAAAGCCAGGGATCTGTTCAACAAGTATGTGAAAAACGCGAAGCTATGAGCCTGAAGAGGGCAAATCCCAGACCTATCCCAGACATAACAAGCGTTATCCTCTAAAATATTGATCAAAACCAGGTTTAATGGACTGTTTCAGTGTGGTACCACATTACTACGTGATCCAAACCAGAAAAAACCCAGGATCTGTTCAACAAGTATGTGGAGAATGCGAAAGTATGTGTCTGATGATGGCAAATCCCAGGCCTATCCCAGACATACTATGCGTTGTCCTCTAAAATATTGACCGAAACCAGGTTTAATGGACTGTTTCAGTGTGGTACCACATTACTACGTGATCCAAACCAGAAAAAACCCAGGATCTGTTCAACAAGTATGTGGAGAATGCGAAAGTATGTGTCTGATGAGGGCAAATCCCAGGCCTAACCTAGACATAACATGCGTTATCCTCTAGAATATTGATCGGAACCAGGTTTAATTGAATGTTTCAGTGTGATACCACATTACTACCTGATCCAATCCAGAAAAAGCCCAGGATCTAGCCATCAAGTATGAGAAATATGCGATAGTATGAGCCCGCTGAGGGCAAATCCTAGACCTAACCCAGACCTAATATGCGTTATCCTCTAAAATATTTATCAAGACCAGATTTAATTGAATGTTTCAGTGTGGTACCACATTACTACGTGATCCAAACCAGAAAAAACCCAGGATATGTTCAACAAGTATGTGAAAAATGCGAAAGTATGACCTTGATGAGGGCAATTCCCAGACCTAACCCAGACCTAACATGCGTTATTCTCTAAAATATTTATGAAGACCAGGTTTAATGGACTGTTTCAGTGTAATACCACATTACTACCTGATCCAATCCAGAAAAAGCCAGGGATCTGTTCAACAAGTATGTGAAAAACGCGAAAATATGAGCCTGAAGAGGGCAAATCCCAGACCTGTTCCAGACATAACATGCGTTATCCTCTAAAATATTGATCAAAACCAGGTTCAATGAACTGTTTCAGTGTGGTACCACATTACTACGTGATCCAAACCAGAAAAAACGCAGGATCTGTTCAACAAGTATGTGGAGAATGCGAAAGTATGTGTCTGATGATGGCAAATCCCAGGCCTATCCCAGACATACCATGCGTTGTCCTCTAAAATATTGACCGAAACCAGGTTTAATGGACTGTTTCAGTGTGGTACCACATTACTACGTCATCCAAACCAGAAAACGCCCAGAAACTGGCCATCAACTATGAGAAATATGCGAAAGACCGAGCCTGATCAGAGCAAATCCCAGAACTAACCAAGACCTAACATGCGTTGTCTTCTAAAATATTGATCGAAACCAGGTTTAATGGACTGTTTCAGTGTGGTACCACATTACTACGTGATCCAAACCAGAAAAACCCAGGATCTGTTCAACAAGTATGGGAAAAACGAGAAACTATGAGCCTGATGAGGGCAAATCCCAGACCTACCCCAGACATAACATGCGTTATCCTCTAAAATATTGATCGAAACCAGGTTTAATGGACTGTTTCAGTGTGGTACCACATTACTACGTGATCCAAACCAGAAAAAACCCAGGATCTGTTCAGCAAGTATGTGGAGAATGCGAAAGTATGTGTCTGATGAGGGCAAATCCCAGGCCTAACCTAGACATAACATGCGTTATCCTCTAGAATATTGATCGAAACCAGGTTTAATTGAATGTTTCAGTGTGATACCACATTACTACCTGATCCAATCCAGAAAAAGCCCAGGATCTGGCCATCAAGTATGAGAAATATGCGATAGTATGAGCCCGCTGAGGGCAAATCCTAGACCTAACCCAGACCTAATATGCGTTATCCTCTAAAATATTTATCAAGACCAGATTTAATTGAATGTTTCAGTGTGGTACCACATTACTACGTGATCCAAACCAGAAAAAACCCAGGATCTGTTCAACAAGTATGTGAAAAATGCGAAAGTATGACCTTGATGAGGGCAATTCCCAGACCTATCCAAGACCTAACATGCGTTATTCTCTAAAATATTGACCGAAACCAGGTTTAATGGACTGTTTCAGTGTGGTACCACATTACTACGTGATTCAATCCAGAAAAAGCCGGGGATCTGTTCAACAAGTATGTGAAAAATGCGAAGATATGGCCCTGATGAGGGCAAATCCCGGACCTATCCCAGACCGAACTTGCGTTATCCTCTAAAATATTGATCGAAACCAGGTTTAATTTACTGTTTCAGTGTGGTACCACATTACTGCGTGATCCAATCCAGAAAAAGCCCAGGATCTAGCCATGAAGTATGAGAAATATGCGAAATTAGGAGCCTGATTAGGGCAAATCCTAGACCTAACCCAGACCTAACATGCGTAATCCTGTAAAATATTTATCAAGACCAGGTTTAATCGACTGTTTCAGTGTGGTACCACATTACTACGTGATCCAAACCAGAAAAACCCAGGATACGTACAACTAGTATGTGAAGAATGCGAAAGTATGAGCCTGACGAGGGCAAATCCCAGATCTATCCCAGACATTACTTGCGTTATCGTCTAAAATATTCACAGAAACCTGTTTTAATCGACTGTTTCAGTGTGGTACCACATTACTTCGTGATCCAATCCAGAAAAAGCCCAGGATCTAGCCATGAAGTATGAGAAATATGCGAAATTAGGAGCCTGATTAGGGCAAATCCTAGACCTAACCCAGACCTAACAAGCGTTACTCTCTAAAATATTTATCAAGACCAGGTTTAATGGACTGTTTCAGTGTGATACCACATTACTACCTGATCCAATCCAGAAAAAGCCAGGGATCTGTTCAACAAGTATGTGAAAAACGCGTAAGTATGAGCCTGAAGAGGGCAAATCCCAGACCTATCCCAGACATAACATGCGTTATCCACTAAAATATTGATCAAAACCAGGTTTAATGGACTGTTTCAGTGTGGTACCACATTACTACGTGATCCAAACCAAAAAATACCCAGGATCTGTTCAACAAGTATGTGGAGAATGCGAAATAATGTGTCTGATGATGGCAAATCCCAGGCCTATCCCAGACATAGCATGCGTTGTCCTCTAAAATATTGACCGAAACCAGGTTTAATGGACTGTTTCAGTGTGGTACCACATTACTACGTCATCCAAACCAGAAAACGCCCAGAATCTGGCCATCAACTATGAGAAATATGCGAAAGTACGAGCCTGATCAGAGCAAATCCCAGAACTAACCAAGACCTAAGATGCGTTATCTTCTAAAATATTGATCGAAACCAGGTTTAATGGACTGTTTCAGTGTGGTACCACATTACTACGTGATCCAAACCAGAAAAACCCGGGATCTGTTCAACAAGTATGTGAAAAACGCGTAAGTATGAGCCTGAAGAGGGCAAATCCCAGACCTATCCCAGACATAACATGCGTTATCCACTAAAATATTGATCAAAACCAGGTTTAATCGACTGTTTCAGTGTGGTACCACATTACTACGTGATCCAAACCAGAAAAAAACCCAGGATCTGTACAACTAGTATGTGAAGAATGCGAAAGTATGAGCCTGACGAGGGCAAATCCCAGACCTATCCCAGACATAACTTGCGTTATCATCTAAAATATTGACAGAAACCTGTTTTAATCGACTGTTTCAGTGTGGTACCACATTAGTACGTGATCCAAACCAGAAAAAGCCCAGAATCTGGTCATCAACTATGAGAAATATTTGCGAAAGTACGAGCCTGATCAGAGCAAATCCCAGAACTAACCAAGACCTAACATGCGTTATCTTCTAAAATATTGATCGAAACCAGGTTTAATGGACTGTTTCAGTGTGGTACCACATTACTACGTGATCCAAACCAGAAAAACCCAGGATCTGTTCAACAAGTATGTGAAAAACGCGAAACTATGAGCCTGAAGAGGGCAAATCCCAGACCTAACCCAGACCTAACATGCGTTATCCCCTAAAATATTGATCGAAACCAGGTTTAATGGACTGTTAAAGTGTGGTACCACATTACTACGTGATCCAATCCAGAAAAAGCCCAGGATCTGTTCAACAAGTATGTGGAGAATGCGAAAGTATGTGTCTGATGAGGGCAAATCCCAGGCCTAACCTAGACATAACATGCGTTATCCTCTAGAATATTGATCGAAACCAGGTTTAATTGAATGTTTCAGTGTGATACCACATTACTACCTGATCCAATCCAGAAAAAGCCCAGGATCTGGCCATCAAGTATGAGAAATATGAGATAGTATGAGCCCGCTGAGGGCAAATCCTAGACCTAACCCAGACCTAATATGCGTTATCCTCTAAAATATTTATCAAGACCAGATTTAATTGAATGTTTCAGTGTGGTACCACATTACTACGTGATCCAAACCAGAAAAAACCCAGGATCTGTTCAACAAGTATGTGAAAAATGCGAAAGTATGACCTTGATGAGGGCAATTCCCAGACCTATCCAAGACCTAACATGCGTTATTCTCTAAAATATTGACCGAAACCAGGTTTAATGGACTGTTTCAGTGTGGTACCACATTACTACGTGATTCAATCCAGAAAAAGCCGGGGATCTGTTCAACAAGTATGTGAAAAATGCGAAGATATGGCCCTGATGAGGGCAAATCCCGGACCTATCCCAGACCGAACTTGCGTTATCCTCTAAAATATTGATCGAAACCAGGTTTAATTTACTGTTTCAGTGTGGTACCACATTACTGCGTGATCCAATCCAGAAAAAGCCCAGGATCTAGCCATGAAGTATGAGAAATATGCGAAATTAGGAGCCTGATTAGGGCAAATCCTAGACCTAACCCAGACCTAACATGCGTAATCCTGTAAAATATTTATCAAGACCAGGTTTAATCGACTGTTTCAGTGTGGTACCACACTACTACGTGATCCAAAACGGAAAAAAACCCAGGATCTGTACAACTAGTATGTGAAGAATGCGAAAGTATGTGTCTGATGAGGGAAAATGCCAGGCTTAACCTAGACCTAACATGCGTTACCCTCAAAAATATTGATCGAAACCGGGTTTAATGGACTGTTTCAGTGTGGTACCACATTACTACGTGATCCAAACCAGAAAAACCCAGGATCTGTTCAACAAGTATGCGAAAACCGCGAAACCATGAGCCTGACGAGGGCAAATTCCAGGCCTAACCTAGACCTAACATGCGTTACCCTCAAAAATATTGATCGAAACCAGGTTTAATGGACTGTTTCTGTGTGGTACCACATTACTACGTGATCCAAACCAGAAAAACCCAGGATACGTACAACTAGTATGTGAAGAATGCGAAAGTATGAGCCTGACGAGGGCAAATCCCAGATCTATCCCAGACATTACTTGCGTTATCGTCTAAAATATTCACAGAAACCTGTTTTAATCGACTGTTTCAGTGTGGTACCACATTACTTCGTGATCCAATCCAGAAAAAGCCCAGGATCTAGCCATGAAGTATGAGAAATATGCGAAATTAGGAGCCTGATTAGGGCAAATCCTAGACCTAACCCAGACCTAACATGCGTTATCCTCAAAAATATTGATCGAAACCAGGTTTAATTTACTGTTTCAGTGTGGTACCACATTACTGCGTGATCCAATCCAGAAAAAGCCCAGGATCTAGCCATGAAGTATGAGAAATATGCGAAATTAGGAGCCTGATTAGGGCAAATCCTAGACCTAACCCAGACCTAACATGCGTAATCCTGTAAAATATTTATCAAGACCAGGTTTAATCGACTGTTTCAGTGTGGTACCACACTACTACGTGATCCAAAACGGAAAAAAACCCAGGATCTGTACAACTAGTATGTGAAGAATGCGAAAGTATGTGTCTGATGATGGCAAATCCCAGGCCTATCCCAGACATAGCATGCGTTGTCCTCTAAAATATTGACCGAAACCAGGTTTAATGGACTGTTTCAGTGTGGTACCACATTACTACGTCATCCAAACCAGAAAACGCCCAGAATCTGGCCATCAACTATGAGAAATATGCGAAAGTACGAGCCTGATCAGAGCAAATCCCAGAACTAACCAAGACCTAAGATGCGTTATCTTCTAAAATATTGATCGAAACCAGGTTTAATGGACTGTTTCAGTGTGGTACCACATTACTACGTGATCCAAACCAGAAAAACCCGGGATCTGTTCAACAAGTATGTGAAAAACGCGAAACTATGAGCCTGATCAGGGCAAATCCCAGACCTATCCCAGACATAACATGCGTTATCCTCTAAAATATTGATCGAAACCAGGTTTAATGGACTGTATCAGTGTGGTACCACATTACTACGTGATCCAATCCAGAAAAAGCCCAGGATCTAGCCATGAAGTATGAGAAATATGCGAAATTAGGAGCCTGATTAGGGCAAACCCTAGACCCAACCCAGACCTAACATGCGTTATCCTCTAAAATATTTATCAAGACCAGGTTTAATCGACTGTTTCAGTGTGGTACCACATTACTACGTGATCCAAACCATAAAAAAACCCAGGATCTGTACAACTAGTATGTGAAGAATGCGAAAGTATGAGCCTGACGAGGGCAAATCCCAGACCTATCCCAGACATAACTTGCGTTATCATCTAAAATATTGACAGAAACCTGTTTTAATCGACTGTTTCAGTGTGGTACCACATTAGTACGTGATCCAAACCAGAAAAAGCCCAGAATCTGGTCATCAACTATGAGAAATATTTGCGAAAGTACGAGCCTGATCAGAGCAAATCCCAGAACTAACCAAGACCTAACATGCGTTATCTTCTAAAATATTGATCGAAACCAGGTTTAATGGACTGTTTCAGTGTGGTACCACATTACTACGTGATCCAAACCAGAAAAACCCAGGATCTGTTCAACAAGTATGTGAAAAACGCGAAACTATGAGCCTGAAGAGGGCAAATCCCAGACCTAACCCAGACCTAACATGCGTTATCCCCTAAAATATTGATCGAAACCAGGTTTAATGGACTGTTAAAGTGTGGTACCACATTACTACGTGATCCAATCCAGAAAAAGCCCAGGATCTGTTCAACAAGTATGTGGAGAATGCGAAATAATGTGTCTGATGATGGCAAATCCCAGACCTAACCTAGACATAACATGCGTTATCCTCTAAAATATTGATCCAAACCTGGTTTAATGGACTGTTTCAGTGTGGTACCACATTAGTACATGATCCAAACCAGAATGAGCCAGGGATCTGTTCAACAAGTATGTGAAAAACGCGAAAGTATGACCCTGATGAACGCAAATCCCAGGCCTAACCTAGTCCTAACGTGCGTCATCCTCTAAAATATTGATCGAAACTAGGTTTAGTGGACTGTTTCAGTGTGGTACAACATTACTACGTGATTCAAACCAGAAAAACCCAGAATCTGTTCAACAAGTATGTGAAAAACGCGAAACTATGAGCCTGAAGAGGGCAAATCCCAGACCTATCCCAGACATAACATGCGTTATCCTCTAAAATATTGATCAAAACCAGGTTTAATGGACTGTTTCAGTGTGGCACCACATTACTACGTGATCCAAACCAGAAAAAACCCAGAATCTGTTCAACAAGTATGTGAAAAACGCGAAACTATGAGCCTGAAGAGGGCAAATCCCAGACCTATCCCAGACCTAACATGCGTTGTCCTCTTAAATATTGATCGAAACCAGGTTTAATGGACCGTTTCAGTGTGGTACCACATTACTACGTGATCCAAACCAGAAAAATCCCAGGATCTGTTCAACATGTATGTGGAGAATGCGAAAGTATGTGTCTGATGAGGGAAAATCCCAGGCCTAACAAAGACCTAACATGCGTTATCCTCTAAAATATTGACCGAAACCTGCTTTAATCGACTGTTTCAGTGTGGTGCCACATTACAACGTGATCCAAACCAGAAAAAGCCCAGAATCTGGCCATCAACTATGTGAAAAATGCGAAAATATGAGCCTGATTAGGGCAAATCCTAGACCTAACCCAGACCTAACATGCGTTATCCTCAAAAATATTGATCGAAACCAGGTTTAATTGAATGTTTCAGTGTGGTACCGCCTTACTACGTGATCCAAAGCAGAAAAAACCCAGGATCCGTTCAACAAGTATGTGGAGAATGCGAAAGTATGTGTCTGATGAGGGAAAATCCCAGGCCTAACAAAGACCTAACATGCGTTATCCTCAAAAATATTGATCGAACCCAGGTTTAATCGACTGTTTCAGTGTGGTACCACATTACTACCTGATCCAATCCAGAAAAAGCCCAGGATCTAGCCACCAAGTATGAGAAATATGCGATAGTATGAGCCCGCTGAGGGCAAATCCTAGACCTAACCCAGACCTAACATGCGCTATCCTCTAATATATTTATCAAGACAAGATTTAATTGAATGTTTCAGTGTGGTACCACATTACTACGTGATCCAAACCAGAAAAAACCCAGGATCTGTTCAACAAGTATGTGGAGAATGCGAAAGTATGTGTCTGATGAGGGCAAATCCCAGACCTAACCTAGACCTAACATGAGTTATTCTCTAAAATATTCATCGAAACCAGGTTTAATGGACTGTTTCAGTGTGGAACCACATTACTACGTGATCCAATCCAGAAAAAGCCCAGGATCTAGCCATCAAGTATGAGAAATGTGCGAAAGTATGAGCCTGATGAGGGTAAATCCTAGACCTAACCCAGACCTAACATGCGCTATCCTCTAATATATTTATCAAGACAAGATTTAATTGAATGTTTCAGTGTGGTACCACATTACTACGTGATCCAAAGCAGAAAAAACCCAGGATCCGTTCAACAAGTATGTGGAGAATGCGAAAGTATGTGTCTGATGAGGGCAAATCCCAGGCCTAACCTAGACATAACATGCGTTATCCTCTAGAATATTGATCGAAACCAGGTTTAATTGAATGTTTCAGTGTGATACCACATTACTACCTGATCCAATCCAGAAAAAGCCAGGGTTCTGTTCAACAAGTATGTGAAAAACGCGAAAGTATGACCCTGATGAACGCAAATCCCAGGCCTAACCTAGTCCTAACGTGCGTTATCCTCTAAAATATTGATCGAAACTAGGTTTAGTGGACTGTTTCAGTGTGGTACCACATTACTACGTGAACCAAACCAGAAAAACCCTGAATCTGTTCAACAAGTATGTGAAAAATGCGAAACTTTGAGCCTGATGTGGGCAAATCCCAGACCTATCCCAGACCAAACATGCGTTATCCTCTAAAATATTGATCGAAACCAGGTTTAATGGACTGTTAAAGTGTGGTACCACATTACTACGTGATCCAATCCAGAAAAAGCCCAGGATCTAGCCATCAAGTATGAGAAATGTGCGAAAGTATGAGCCTGATGAGGGTAAATCCTAGACCTAACCCAGACCTAACATGCGTTATCCTCCAAAATATTTATCAAGACCAGGTCTAATTGAATGTTTCAGTGTGGTACCACATTACTACGTGATCGAAACCAGAAAAAACCCACGATCTGTTCAACAAGTATGTGGAGAATGCGAAAGTATGTGTCTGATGAGGGCAAATCCCAGACCTAACCTAGACCTAACATGAGTTATTCTCTAAAATATTCATCGAAACCAGGATTAATGGACTGTTTCAGTGTGGAACCACATTACTACGTGATCCAAACCAGAAAAAAAACCAGGACCTGATTAACAGGTATGTGTAGAACGCGAAAATATGTGTCTGATGAGGGCAAATCCCCGGCCTAAACTAGACATAACATGCGTTATCCTCTAAAATATTGATCGAAACCTGGTTTAATGGTCTGTTTCAGTATGGTTCCACATTACTACCTGATCCAAACCAGAAAAATACCCAGGATCTGATTACAGGTATGTGTAGAACGCGAAAATATGTGTCTGATGAGGGCAAATCCCCGGCCAAAACTAGACATAACATGCGTTATCCTCTAAAATATTGATCGAAACCAGGTTTAATGGACTGTTTCAGTGTGGTACCACATTACTACGTGATCCAAACCAGAAAAAACCCAGGATCTGTTCAACAAGTATGTGGAGAATGCGAAAGTATGTGTCTGATGATGGCAAATCCCAGGCCTAACCTAACCATAACATGCGTTATCCTCTAAAATATTGATCGAAACCAGGTTTAATTGAATGTTTCAGTGTGACACCACATTACTACCTGATCCAATCCAGAAAAAGCCCAGGATCTGTTTAACAAGTATGTGGAGAATGCGAAAGTATGTGTCTGATGTGGGCAAATCCCAGGCCCAACCTAGACATAACATGCGTTATCCTCTAAAATATTGAGCGAAACCAGGTTTAATGGACTGTTTCAGTGTGGTACCACATTACTACGTGATCCAAACCAGAAAAAACCCAGGATCTGTTCAACAAGTATGTGGAGAATGCGAAAGTATGTGTCTGATGATGGCAAATCCCAGGCCTAACCTAACCATAACATGCGTTATCCTCTAAAATATTGATCGAAACCAGGTTTAATTGAATGTTTCAGTGTGACACCACATTACTACCTGATCCAATCCAGAAAAAGCCCAGGATCTGTTTAACAAGTATGTGGAGAACGCGAAAATATGTGTCTGATGAGGGCAAATCCCCGGCCTAAACTAGACATAACATGCGTTATCCTCTAAAATATTGATCGAAACCTGGTTTAATGGTCTGTTTCAGTATGGTTCCACATTACTACGTGATCGAAACCAGAAAAAATCCAGGATCTGTTTAACAAGTATGTGGAGAATGCGAAAGTATGTGTCTGATGTGGGCAAATCCCAGGCCCAACCTAGACATAACATGCGTTATCCTCTAAAATATTGATCGAAACCAGGTTTAATGGACTGTTTCAGTGTGGTACCACATTACTACGTGATCCAAACCAGAAAAAACCCAGGATCTGTTCAACAAGTATGTGGAGAATGCGAAAGTATGTGTCTGATGATGGCAAATCCCAGGCCTAACCTAACCATAACATGCGTTATCCTCTAAAATATTGATCGAAACCAGGTTTAATTGAATGTTTCAGTGTGACACCACATTACTACCTGATCCAATCCAGAAAAAGCCCAGGATCTAGCCATCAAGTGTGAGAAATATGCGATAGTATGAGCCCGCTGAGGGCAAATCCTAGACCTAACCCAGACCTAACATGCGTTATGCTCTAATATATTTATCAAGACCAGATTTAATTGAATGTTTCAGTGTGGTACCACATTACTACGTGATCCAAACCAGAAAAAACCCAGAATCTGTTCAACAAGTATGTGGAGAATGCGAAAGTATGTGTCTGATGAGGGCAAATCCCAGGCCTAACCTAGACATAACATGCGTTATCCTCTAAAATATTGATTGAAACCAGGTATAATTGAATGTTTCAGTGTGATACCATATTACTACCTGATCCAATCCAGAAAAAGCCCAGGATCTAACCATCAGGTATGAGAAATATGCGATAGTATGAGCCCGCTGAGGGCAAATCCTAGACCTAACCCAGACCTAACATGCGTTATCCTCTAAAATATTTATCAAGACCAGATTTAATTGAATGTTTTAGTGTGGTACCACATTACTACGTGATCCAAACCAGAAAAAACCCAGGATCTGTTCAACAAGTATGTGAAAATTGCGAAAGTATGAGCCTGACGAGGGCAAATCCCAGACCTATCCCAGACATAACTTGCGTTATCATCTAAAATATTGACCGAAACCTGTTTTAATCGACAGTTTCGTTGTGGTACCACACAACTACGTGATCCAAACCAGAAAAAGCCCAGAATCTGGTCATCAACTATCAGAAATATGCGAAAGTACGAGCCTGATGAGAGCAAATCCCAGAACTAACCAAGACTTAACATGCGTTATCCTCTAAAATATTGATGGAAACCAGGTTTAATGGACTGTTTCAGTGTGGTACCACATTACTACGTGATCCAAACCAGAAAAACCCAGGATCTGTTCAACAAGTATGTGAAAAACGCGAAACTATGAGCCTGATGAGGGCAAAATCCCAGACCTATCCCAGACATAACATGCGTTCTCCTCTAAAATATTGATCGAAACCAGGTTTAATGGATTGTTTCAGTGTGGTACCACATTACTACGTGATCCAAACCAGAAGAAACCCAGAATCTGTACAACAAGTATGTGAAAAACGCGAAACTATGAGCCTGAAGAGGGCAAATCCCATACCTATCCCAGACATAACATGCGTTATCCTCTAATATATTGATCAAAACCAGGTTTAATGGACTGTTTCAGTGTGGTTCCCCATTACTACGTGATCCAAACCAGAAAAAACCCAGGATCTGTTCAACAAGTATGTGGAGAATGCGAAAGTATGTGTCTGATGATGGCAAATCCCAGGCCTATCCCAGACATAACATGCGTTATCCTCTAAAATATTGACCGAAACCTGTTTTAATCGACTGTTTCAGTGTGGAACCACATTACTACGTGATCCAAACCAGAAAAAGCCCAGAATCTGGCCATCAGCTATGAGATATATGCGAAAGTACGAGCCTGATGAGAGCAAATCCCAGACCTAACCTAGACCTAACATGCGTTATTCTCTTAAATATTGATGGAAGCCAGGTTTAATGGACTGTTTCAGTGTTGTACCACATTAGTACGTGATCCAATCCAGAAAAAGCCCAGGATATAGCCATCCAGTATGAGAAATATGCGAAAGTTTGAGCCTGATGAGGGCAAATCCGTGGCCTAACCTAGACATAACATGCGTTATCCTCTAAAATATTGATCGAAACCAGGTTTAAGCGACTGTTTCAGTGTGGTACCACATTACTACGTGATCCAAACCAGAAAAAGCCAGGGATCTGTTCAACAAGTATGTGAAGAATGCGAAAGTATGAGCCTGACGAGGGCAAAGCCCAGACCAATCCCAGACATAACTTGCGTTATCACCTAAAATATTGACCGAAACCTGCTTTAATCGACTGTTTCAGTGTGGTACCACATTACTACGTGCTCCAAACCAGAGAAAGCCCAGAATCTGGCCATCAACTATGAGAAATATGCGAAAGTACGAGCCTGATGAGAGCAAATCCCAGAACTAACCAAGACTTAACATGCGTTATCCTCTAAAATATTGATCGAAACCAGGTTTAATTGAATGTTTCAGTGTGACACCACATTACTACCTGATCCAATCCAGAAAAAGCCCAGGATCTGTTTAACAAGTATGTGGAGAATGCGAAAGTATGTGTCTGATGTGGGCAAATCCCAGGCCCAACCTAGACATAACATGCGTTATCCTCTAAAATATTGAGCGAAACCAGGTTTAATGGACTGTTTCAGTGTGGTACCACATTACTACGTGATCCAAACCAGAAAAAACCCAGGATCTGTTCAACAAGTATGTGGAGAATGCGAAAGTATGTGTCTGATGATGGCAAATCCCAGGCCTAACCTAACCATAACATGCGTTATCCTCTAAAATATTGATCGAAACCAGGTTTAATTGAATGTTTCAGTGTGACACCACATTACTACCTGATCCAATCCAGAAAAAGCCCAGGATCTGTTTAACAAGTATGTGGAGAACGCGAAAATATGTGTCTGATGAGGGCAAATCCCCGGCCTAAACTAGACATAACATGCGTTATCCTCTAAAATATTGATCGAAACCTGGTTTAATGGTCTGTTTCAGTATGGTTCCACATTACTACGTGATCGAAACCAGAAAAAATCCAGGATCTGTTTAACAAGTATGTGGAGAATGCGAAAGTATGTGTCTGATGTGGGCAAATCCCAGGCCCAACCTAGACATAACATGCGTTATCCTCTAAAATATTGATCGAAACCAGGTTTAATGGACTGTTTCAGTGTGGTACCACATTACTACGTGATCCAAACCAGAAAAACCCAGGATCTGTTCAACAAGTATGTGAAAAACGCGAAACTATGAGCCTGATGAGGGCAAAATCCCAGACCTATCCCAGACATAACATGCGTTATCCTCTAAAATATTTATCGAAACCAGGTTTAATGGACTGTTTCAGTGTGGTACCACACAACTACGTGATCCAAACCAGAAAAAGCCCAGAATCTGGTCATCAACTATCAGAAATATGCGAAAGTACGAGCCTGATGAGAGCAAATCCCAGAACTAACCAAGACTTAACATGCGTTATCCTCTAAAATATTGATCGAAACCAGGTTTAATGGACTGTTTCAGTGTGGTACCACATTACTACGTGATCCAAACCAGAAAAACCCAGGATCTGTTCAACAAGTATGTGAAAAACGCGAAACTATGAGCCTGACGAGGGCAAAATCCCAGACCTATCCCAGACATAACATGCGTTATCCTCTAAAATATTGATCGAAACCAGGTTTAATGGACTGTTTCAGTGTGGTACCACATTACTACGTGATCCAAACCAGAAAAACCCAGGATCTGTTCAACAAGTATGTGAAAAACGCGAAACTATGAGCCTGATGAGGGCAAAATCCCAGACCTATCCCAGACATAACATGCGTTATCCTCTAAAATATTGATCGAAACCAGGTTTAATGGACTGTTTCAGTGTGGTACCACATTACTACGTGATCCAAACCAGAGGAAACCCAGAATCTGTACAACAAGTATGTGAAAAACGCGAAACTATGAGCCTGAAGAGGGCAAATCCCATACCTATCCCAGACATAACATGCGTTATCCTCTAATATATTGATCAAAACCAGGTTTAATGGACTGTTTCAGTGTGGTTCCCCATTACTACGTGATCCAAACCAGAAAAAACCCAGGATCCGTTCAACAAGTATGTGGAGAATGCGAAAGTATGTGTCTGATGATGGCAAATCCCAGGCCTATCCCAGACATAACATGCGTTATCCTCTAAAATATTGACCGAAACCTGTTTTAATCGACTGTTTCAGTGTGGAACCACATTACTACGTGATCCAAACCAGAAAATGCCCAGAATCTGGCCATCAGCTATGAGAAATATGCGAAAGTACGAGCCTGGTGAGAGCAAATCCCAGACCTAACCTAGACCTAACATGCGTTATTCTCTTAAATATTGATCGAAACCAGGTTTAAGCGACTGTTTCAGTGTGGTACCACATTACTACGTGATCCAAACCAGAAAAAGCCAGGGATCTGTTCCACAAGAATGTGAAGAATGCGAAAGTATGAGCCTGACGAGGGCAAAGCCCCGGTCTAAACTAGACATAACATGCGTTATCCTCTAAAATATTGATCGAAACCAGGTTTAATGGACTGTTTCAGTTTGGTACCACATTACTACGTGATCCAAACCAGAAAAACCCAGGATCTGTTCAACAAGTATGTGAAAAACGTGAAACTATGAGCCTGATGAGGGCAAAATCCCAGACGTATCTCAGACATAACATGCGTTATCCTCTAAAATATTGATCGAAACCAGGTTTAATGGACTGTTTCAGTGTGGTACCACATTACTACGTGATCCAAACCAGAAAAACCCAGGATCTGTTCAACAAGTATGTGAAAAACGCGAAACTATGAGCCTGATGAGGGCAAATCCCAGGCCTAGCCTAGACATAACATGCGTTATCCTCTAAAATATTGATCGAAACCAGGTATAATTGATTGTTTCAGTGTGATACCTCATTACTACCTGATCCAATCCAGAAAAAGCCCAGGATCTAGCCATCAAGTATGAGAAATATGCGATAGTATGAGCCCGCTGAGGGCAAATCCCAGGCCTAACCTAGACATAACATGCGTTATCCTCTCAAATATTGATCGAAACCAGGTTTAATTGAATGTTCCAGTGTGATACCACATTACTACCTGATCCAATCCAGAAAAAGCCCAGGATCGAGCAATCAAGTATGAGAAATATGCGATAGTATGAGCCCGCTGAGGGCAAATCCTAGACCTAACCCAGACCTAACATGCGTTATCCTCTAAAATATTTATCAAGACCAGATTTAATTGAATGTTTCAGTGTGGTACCACATTACTACGTGATCCAAACCAGAAAAAGCCCAGAATCTGGTCATCAACTGTCAGAAATATGCGAAAGTACGAGCCTGATGAGAGCAAATCCCAGAACTAACCAAGACTTAACATGCGTTATCCTCTAAAATATTGATCGAAACCAGGTATAATTGATTGTTTCAGTGTGATACCTCATTACTACCTGATCCAATCCAGAAAAAGCCCAGGATCTAGCCATCAAGTATGAGAAATATGCGATAGTATGAGCCCGCTGAGGGCAAATCCCAGGCCTAACCTAGACATAACATGCGTTATCCTCTCAAATATTGATCGAAACCAGGTTTAATTGAATGTTCCAGTGTGATACCACATTACTACCTGATCCAATCCAGAAAAAGCCCAGGATCGAGCAATCAAGTATGAGAAAAACGCGAAACTCTGAGCCTGATGAGGGCAAAATCCCAGACCTATCCCAGACATAACATGCGTTATCCTCTAAAATATTGATCGAAACCAGGTTTAAAGGACTGTTTCAGTGTGGTACCAGATTACTACGTGATCCAAACCAGAAAAACCCAGGATCTGTTCAACAAGTATGTGAAAAACGCGAAACTATGAGCCTGATGAGGGCAAAATCCCATACCTATCCCAGACATAACATGCGTTATCCTCTAATATATTGATCAAAACCAGGTTTAATGAACTGTTTCAGTGTGGTTCCCCATTACTACGTGATCCAAACCAGAAGAAACCCAGGATCTGTTCAACAAGTATGTGGAGAATGCGAAAGTATGTGTCTGATGATGGCAAATCCCAGGCCTATCCCAGACATAACATGCGTTATCCTCTAAAATATTGACCGAAACCTGTTTTAATCGACTGTTTCAGTGTGGCACCACATTACTACGTGATCCAAACCAGAAAAAGCCCAGAATCTGGTCATCAGCTATGAGAAATATGCGAAAGTACGAGCCTGATGAGAGCAAATCCCAGACCTAACCTAGACCTAACATGCGTTATTCTCTTAAATATTGATCGAAGCCAGGTTTAATGGACTGTTTCAGTGTTGTACCACATTAGTACGTGATCCAATCCAGAAAAAGCCCAGGATATAGCCATCCAGTATGAGAAATATGCGAATGTTTGAGCCTGATGAGAGCAAATCCCTGGCCTAACCTAGACATAACATGCGTTATCCTCTAAAATATTGATCGAAACCAGGTTTAAGCGACTGTTTCAGTGTGGTACCACATTACTACGTGATCCAAACCAGAAAAAGCCAGGGATCTGTTCAACAAGTATGTGAAGAATGCGAAAGTATGAGCCTGACGACGGCAAAGCCCAGACCAATCCCAGACATAACTTACGTTATCACCTAAAATATTGACCGAAACCTGCTTTAATCGACTGTTTCAGTGTGGTACCACATTACCACGTGATCCAAACCAGAGAAAGACCTGAATCTGGCCATCAACTATGAGAAATATGCGAAAGTACGAGCCTGATGAGAGCAAATCCCAGAACTAACCAAGACTTAACATGCGTTATCCTCTAAAATATTGATCGAAACCAGGTTTAATGGACTGTTTCAGTGTGGTACCACATTACTACGTGATCCAAACCAGAAAAACCCAGGATCTGTTCAACAAGTATGTGAAAAACGTGAAACTATGAGCCTGATGAGGGCAAAATCCCAGACGTATCCCAGACATAGCATGCGTTATCCTCTAAAATATTGATCGAAACCAGGTTTAATGGACTGTTTCAGTGTGGTACCACATTACTACGTGATCCAAACCAGAAAAAACCCAGAATCTGTTCAACAAGTATGTGAAAAACGCGAAACTATGAGACTGAAGAGGGCAAATCCCAGACCTATCCCAGACCTAACATGCGTTGCCCTCTTCAATATTGATCGAAACCAGGTTTAATGGACAGTATCTGCGTGGTACCACATTACTACGTGATCCAAACCAGAAAAACCCAGAATCTGTTCAACAAGTATGTGAAAAACGCGAAACTATGTGCCTGAAGAGGGCAAATCCCAGACCTATCCCAGACATAACATGCGTTATCCTCTAAAATATTGATCAAAACCAGGTTTAATGGACTGTTTCAGTGTGGTACCACATTACTACGTGATCCAAACCAGAAAAAACCCAGAATCTGTTCAACAAGTATGTGAAAAACGCGAAACTATGAGCCTGAAGAGGGCAAATCCCGGACTTATCCCAGACCTAACTTGCGTTATCCTCTAAAATATTGATCGAAACCAGGTTCAATTTACTGTATCAGTGTGGTACCACATTACTACGTGATCCAAACCAGAAAAACCCAGGATCTGTTCAACAAGTATGTGAAAAACGTGAAACTATGAGCCTGATGAGGGCAAAATCCCAGACGTATCCCAGACATAGCATGCGTTATCCTCTAAAATATTGATCGAAACCAGGTTTAATGGACTGTTTCAGTGTGGTACCACATTACTACGTGATCCAAACCAGAAAAAACCCAGAATCTGTTCAACAAGTATGTGAAAAACGCGAAACTATGAGACTGAAGAGGGCAAATCCCAGACCTATCCCAGACCTAACATGCGTTGCCCTCTTCAATATTGATCGAAACCAGGTTTAATGGACAGTATCTGCGTGGTACCACATTACTACGTGATCCAAACCAGAAAAACCCAGAATCTGTTCAACAAGTATGTGAAAAACGCGAAACTATGAGCCTGAAGAGGGCGAATCCCAGACCTATCCCAGACATAACATGCGTTATCCTCTAAAATATTGATCAAAACCAGGTTTAATGGACTGTTTCTGTGTGGTACCACATTACTACGTGATCCAAACCAGAAAAAACCCAGAATCTGTTCAACAAGTATGTGAAAAACGCGAAACTATGAGCCTGAAGAGGGCAAATCCCGGACTTATCCCAGACCTAACTTGCGTTATCCTCTAAAATATTGATCGAAACCAGGTTCAATTTACTGTATCAGTGTGGTACCACATTACTACGTGATCCAATCCAGAAAAAGCCCAGGATCGAGCCATGGAGTTTGAGAAATATGCGAAATTGTGAGCCCGCTGAGGGGAAATCCTAGACCTAACCCAGACCTAACATGCGTTATCCTCAAAAATATTGATCGAAACCAGGTTTAATTGAATGTTTCAGTGTGGTACCGCCTTACTACGTGATCCAAAGCAGAAAAAACCCAGGATCCGTTCAGCAAGTATGTGGAGAATGCGAAAGTATGTGTCTGATGAGGGAAAATCCCAGGCCTAACAAAGACCTAACATGTGTTATCCTCTAAAATATTTATCAAGACCAGATTTAATTGAATGTTTCAGTGTGGTACCACATTACTACGTGATCCAAACCAGAAAAAACCCAGGATCTGTTCAACAAGTATGTGAAAAATGCGAAAGTATGACCTTGATGAGGGCAATTTCCAGACCTAACCAAGACCTAACATGCGTTGCCCTCTTCAATATTGATCGAAACCAGGTTTAATGGACAGTATCTGCGTGGTACCACATTACTACGTGATCCAAACCAGAAAAACCCAGAATCTGTTCAACAAGTATGTGAAAAACGCGAAACTATGAGCCTGAAGAGGGCAAATCCCAGACCTATCCCAGACATAACATGCGTTATCCTCTAAAATATTGATCAAAACCAGGTTTAATGGACTGTTTCAGTGTGGTACCACATTACTACGTGATCCAAACCAGAAAAAACCCAGAATCTGTTCAACAAGTATGTGAAAAACGCGAAACTATGAGCCTGAAGAGGGCAAATCCCGGACTTATCCCAGACCTAACTTGCGTTATCCTCTAAAATATTGATCGAAACCAGGTTCAATTTACTGTATCAGTGTGGTACCACATTACTACGTTATCCAATCCAGAAAAAGCCAAGGATCGAGCCATGGAGTTTGAGAAATATGCGAAATTGTGAGACCGCTGAGGGGAAATCCTAGACCTAACCCAGACCTAACATGCGTTATCCTCAAAAATATTGATCGAAACCAGGTTTAATTGAATGTTTCAGTGTGGTACCGCCTTACTACGTGATCCAAAGCAGAAAAAACCCAGGATCCGTTCAGCAAGTATGTGGAGAATGCGAAAGTATGTGTCTGATGAGGGAAAATCCCAGGCCTAACAAAGACCTAACATGTGTTATCCTCTAAAATATTTATCAAGACCAGATTTAATTGAATGTTTCAGTGTGGTACCACATTACTACGTGATCCAAACCAGAAAAAACCCAGGATCTGTTCAACAAGTATGTGAAAAATGCGAAAGTATGACCTTGATGAGGGCAATTTCCAGACCTAACCAAGACCTAACATGCGTTATTCTCTAAAATATTGATCGAAACCAGGCTTAATTTACTGTTTCAGTGTGGTACCACATTAGTACGTGATCCAATCCAGAAAAAGCCCAGGATCTAGCCATGAAGTATGAGAAATATGCGAAATTAGGAGCCTGATTAGGGCAAATCCTAGACCTAACCCAGACCTAACATGCGTAATCCTGTAAAATATTTATCAAGACCAGGTTTAATCGACTGTTTCAGTGTGGTACCACATTACTACGTGATCCAATCCAGAATAAACCCAGGATCTGGTCAACAAGTATGTGGAGAATGCGAAAGTATGAGCCTGACGAGGGCAAATCCCAGACCTATCCCAGACATAACATGCGTTATCCTCTAAAATATTGATCGAAACCAGGATTAATGGACTGTTTCAGTGTGGTACCACATTACTACGTGATCCAAACCAGAGAAAACCCAGGATCTGTTCAACAAGTATGTGGAGAATGCGAAAGTATGTGTCTGATGATGGCAAATCCCAGGCCTAACCCAACCATAACATGCGTTATCCTATAAAATATTGATCGAAACCAGGTTTAATTGAATGTTTCAGTGTGATACCACATTACTACCTGATCCAATCCAGAAAAAGCCCAGGATCTAGCCATCAAGTATGAGAAATATGCGATAGTATGAGCCCGCTGAGGGCAAATCCTAGACCTAACCCAGACCTAATATGCGTTATCCTCTAAAATATTTATCAAGACCAGATTTAATTGAATGTTTCAGTGTGATACCACATTACTACCTGATCCAATCCAGAAAAAGCCAGGGATCTGTTCAACAAGTATGTGAAAAACGCGAAACTATGAGCCTGAAGAGGGCAAATCCCAGACCTATCCCAGACATAACATGCGTTATCCTCTAAAATATTGATCAAAACCAGGTTTAATGGACTGTTTCAGTGTGGTACCACATTACTACGTCATCCAAACCAGAAAACGCCCAGAAACTGGCCATCAACTATGAGAAATATGCGAAAGACCGAGCCTGATCAGAGCAAATCCCAGAACTAACCAAGGCCTAACATGCGTTATCTTCTAAAATATTGATCGACACCAGGTTTAATGGACTGTTTCAGTGTGGTACCACATTACTACGTGATCCAAACCAGAAAAACCCAGGATCTGTTCAACAAGTATGTGAAAAACGCGAAACTATGAGCCTGATGAGGGCAAATCCCAGACCTATCCCAGACATAACATGCGTTATCCTCTAAAATATTGATCGAAACCAGGTTTAATGGACCGTTTCAGTGTGGTACCACATTACTACGTGATCCAATCCAGAAAAAGCGCAGGATCTAGCCATGAAGTATGAGAAATATGCGAAATTAGGAGCCTGATTAGGGCAAATCCTAGACCTAACCCAGACCTAACATGCGTTATCCTCTAAAATATTTATCAAGACCAGGTTTAATCGACTGTTTCAGTGTGGTACCACATTACTACGTGATCCAAACCAGAAGAAAACCCAGGATCTGTACAACTAGTATGTGAAGAATGCGAAAGTATGAGCCCGACGATGGCAAATCCCAGAACTAACCAAGACTTAACATGCGTTATCCTCTAAAATATTGATCGAAACCAGGTTTAACGGACTGTTTCAGTGTGGTACCACATTACTACGTGATCCAAACCAGAATAAACCCAGGATCTGGTCAACAAGTATGTGGAGATTGCGAAAGTATGAGCCTGACGAGGGCAAATCCCAGACCTATCCCAGACATAACATGCGTTATCCTCTAAAATATTGATCGAAACCAGGTTTAATGGACTGTTTCAGTGTGGTACCACATTACTACGTGATCCAAACCAGAAAAAACCCAGGATCTGTTCAACAAGTATGTGGAGAATGCGAAAGTATGTGTCTGATGATGGCAAATCCCAGGCCTAACCCAACCATAACATGCGTTATCCTCTAAAATATTGATCGAAACCAGGTTTAATTGAATGTTTCAGTGTGATACCACATTACTACCTGATCCAATCCAGAACAAGCCCAGGATCTAGCCATCAAGTATGAGAAATATGCGATAGTATGAGCCCGCTGCGGGCAAATCCTAGACCTAACCCAGACCTAACATGCGCTATCCTCTAATATATTTATCAAGACAAGATTTAATTGAATGTTTCAGTGTGGTACCACATTACTACGTGATCAAAACCAGAAAAAACCCAGGATCTGTTCAACAAGTATGTGGAGAATGCGAAAGTATGTGTCTGATGAGGGCAAATCCCAGGCCTAACCTAGACATAACATGCGTTATCCTCTAGAATATTGATCGAAACCAGGTTTAATTGAATGTTTCAGTGTGATACCACATTACTACCTGATCCAATCCAGAAAAAGCCCAGGATCTAGCCATCAAGTATGAGAAATATGCGATAGTATGAGCCCGCTGAGGGCAAATCCTAGACCTAACCCAGACCTAATATGCGTTATCCTCTAAAATATTTATCAAGACCAGATTTAGTTGAATGTTTCAGTGTGGTACCACATTACTACGTGATCCAAACCAGAAAAAACCCAGGATCTGTTCAACAAGTATGTGAAAAATGCGAAAGTATGACCTTGATGAGGTCAATTCCCAGACCTAACCAAGACCTAACATGCGTTATTCTCTAAAATATTGATCGAAACCAGGTTTAATGGACTGTTTCAGAGTGGTACCACATTACTACGTGATTCAATCCAGAAAAAGCCAGGGATCTGTTCAACAAGTATGTGAAAAATGCGAAGATATGGCCCTGATGAGGGCAAATCCCGGACCTATCCCAGACCGAACTTGCGTTATCCTCTAAAATATTGATCGAAACCAGGTTTAATTTACTGTTTCAGTGTGGTACCACATTACTACCTGATCCAATCCAGAAAAAGCCCAGGATCTAGCCATGAAGTATGAGAAATATGCGAAATTAGGAGCCTGATTAGGGCAAATCCTAGACCTAACCCAGACCTAACATGCGTAATCCTGTAAAATATTTATCAAGACCAGGTTTAATCGACTGTTTCAGTGTGGTACCACACTACTACGTGATCCAAAACGGAAAAAAACCCAGGATCTGTACAACTAGTATGTGAAGGATGCGAAAGAATGAGCCTGACGAGGGCAAATCCCAGACCTATTCCAGACATAACTTGTGTTATCATCTAAAATAAACAGAAACCTGTTTTAATCGACTGATTCAGTGTGGTACCACATTAGTACGTGGTCCAAACCAGAAAAAGGCCAGAATCTGGTCATCAACTATGAGAAATATGCGAAAGTACGAGCCTGATGAGAGCAAATCCCAGAACTAACCAAGACTTAACATGCGTTATCCCCTAAAATATCGATCGAAACCAGGTTTAATGGACTGTTTCAGTGTGGTGCCACATTACTACGTGATCTAAACCAGAAAAAACCCAGGATCTGTTCAACAAGTATGTGAAGAATGCGAAAGTATGTGTCTGATGAGGGAAAATGCCAGGCTTAACCTAGACCTAACATGCGTTACCCTCAGAAATATTGATCGAAACCGGGTTTAATGGACTGTTTCAGTGTGGTACCACATTACTACGTGATCCAAACCAGAAAAACCCAGGATCTGTTCAACAAGTATGCGAAAACCGCGAAACTATGAGCCTGACGAGGGCAAATCCCAGGCCTAACCTAGACCTAACATGCGTTACCCTCAAAAATATTGATCGAAACCAGGTTTGATGGACCGTTTCAGTGTGGTACCACATTACTACGTGATCCAAACCAGAAAAACCCAGGATATGTACAACTAGTATGTGAAGAATGCGAAAGTATGAGCCTGACGAGGGCAAATCCCAGATCTATCCCAGACATAACTTGCGTTATCATCTAAAATATTCACAGAAACCTGTTTTAATCGACTGTTTCAGTGTGGTACCACATTACTACGTGATCCAATCCAGAAAAAGCCCAGGATCTAGCCATGAAGTATGAGAAATATGCGAAATTAGGAGCCTGATTAGGGCAAATCCTAGACCTAACCCAGACCTAACATGCGTTATTCTCTAAAATATTTATCAAGACCAGGTTTAATGGACTGTTTCAGTGTGATACCACATTACTACCTGATCCAATCCAGAAAAACCCAGGGATCTGTTCAACAAGTATGTGAAAAACGCGAAAGTATAAGCCTGAAGAGGGCAAATCCCAGACCTATCCCAGACATAACATGCGTTATCCTCTAAAATATTGATCGAAACCAGGTTTAATGGACTGTTTCAGTGTGGTACCACATTACTACGTGATCCAAACCAGAAAAAACCCAGGATCTGTTCAACAAGGATGTGGAGAATGCGAAAGTATGTGTCTGATGATGGCAAATCCCAGGCCTAACCTAACCATAACATGCGTTATCCTCTAAAATATTGATCGAAACCAGGTTTAATTGAATGTTTCAGTGTGACACCACATTACTACCTGATCCAATCCAGAAAAAGCCCAGGATCTAGCCATCAAGTATGAGAAATATGCGATAGTATGAGCCCGCTGAGGGCAAATCCTAGACCTAACCCAGACCTAACATGCGTTATCCTCTAATATATTTATCAAGACCAGATTTAATTGAATGTTTCAGTGTGGTACCACATTACTACGTGATCCAAACCAGAAAAGACCCAGGATCTGTTCAACAAGTATGTGGAGAATGCGAAAGTATGTGTCTGATGAGGGCAAATCCCAGGCCTATCCTAGACATAACATGCGTTATCCTCTAAGATATTGATTGAAACCAGGTATAATTGAATGTTTCAGTGTGATACCATATTACTACCTGATCCAATCCAGAAAAAGCCCAGGATCTAGCCATCAAGTATGAGAAATATGCGATAGTATGCGCCCGCTGAGGGCAAATCCTAGACCTAACCCAGACCTAACATGCGTTATCCTCTAAAATATTTATCAAGACCAGATTTAATTGAATGTTTTAGTGTGGTACCACATTACTACGTGATCCAAACCAGAAAAAACCCAGGATCTGTTCAACAAGTATGTGAAAAATGCGAAAGTATGAGCCTGACGAGGGCAAATCCCAGACCTATCCCAGACATAACTTGCGTTATCATCTAAAATATTGACCGAAACCTGTTTTAATCGACTGTTTCGTTGTGGTACCACACAACTACGTGATCCAAACCAGAAAAAGCCCAGAATCTGGTCATCAACTATCAGAAATATGCGAAAGTACGAGCCTGATGAGAGCAAATCCCAGAACTAACCAAGACTTAACATGCGTTATCCTCTAAAATATTGATCGAAACCAGGTTTAATAGACTGTTTCAGTGTGGTACCACATTGCTACGTGATCCAAACCAGAAAAACCCAGGATCTGTTCAACAAGTATGTGAAAAACGCGAAACTATGAGCCTGATGAGGGCAAAATCCCAGACCTATCCCAGACATAACATGCGTTCTCCTCTAAAATATTGATCGAAACCAGGTTTAATCGACTGTTTCAGTGTGGAACCACATTACTACGTGATCCAAACCAGAAAAAGCCCAGAATCTGGCCAGCAACTATGAGAAATATGCGAAAGTACGAGCCTGATGAAAGCAAATCCCAGAACTAACCAAGACTTAACATGCGTTATCCTCTAAAATATTGATCGAAACCAGGTTTAATGGACTGTTTCAGTGTGGTACCACATTACTACGTGATCCAAACCAGAAGAAACCCAGAATCTGTACAACAAGTATGTGAAAAACGCGAAACTATGAGCCTGAAGAGGGCAAATCCCATACCTATCCCAGACATAACATGCGTTATCCTCTAATATATTGATCAAAACCAGGTTTAATGGACTGTTTCAGTGTGGTTCCCCATTACTACGTGATCCAAACCAGAAAAAACCCAGGATCTGTTCAACAAGTATGTGGAGAATGCGAAAGTATGTGTCTGATGATGGCAAATCCCAGGCCTATCCCAGACATAACATGCGTTATCCTCTAAAATATTGACCGAAACCTGTTTTAATCGACTGTTTCAGTGTGGAACCACATTACTACGTGATCCAAACCAGAAAAAGCCCAGAATCTGGCCATCAGCTATGAGATATATGCGAAAGTACGAGCCTGATGAGAGCAAATCCCAGACCTAACCTAGACCTAACATGCGTTATTCTCTTAAATATTGATGGAAGCCAGGTTTAATGGACTGTTTCAGTGTTGTACCACATTAGTACGTGATCCAATCCAGAAAAAGCCAGGGATCTGTTCAACAAGTATGTGAAGAATGCGAAAGTATGAGCCTGACGAGGGCAAAGCCCAGACCAATCCCAGACATAACTTGCGTTATCACCTAAAATATTGACCGAAACCTGCTTTAATCGACTGTTTCAGTGTGGTACCACATTACTACGTGATCCAAACCAGAGAAAGCCCAGAATCTGGCCAGCAACTATGAGAAATATGCGAAAGTACGAGCCTGATGAGAGCAAATCCCAGAACTAACCAAGACTTAACATGCGTTATCCTCTAAAATATTGATCGAAACAAGGTTTAATGGACTGTTTCAGTGTGGTACCACATTACTACGTGATCCAAACCAGAGAAAGCCCAGAATCTGGCCAGCAACTATGAGAAATATGCGAAAGTACGAGCCTGATGAGAGCAAATCCCAGAACTAACCAAGACTTAACATGCGTTATCCTCTAAAATATTGATCGAAACAAGGTTTAATGGACTGTTTCAGTGTGGTACCACATTACTACGTGATCCAAACCAGAAAACCCCAGGATCTGTTCAACAAGTATGTGAAAAACGTGAAACTATGAGCCTGATGAGGGCAAAATCCCAGACGTATCCCAGACATAACATGGGTTAGCCTCTAAAATATTGATCGAAACCAGGTTTAATGGACTGTTTCAGTGTGGTACCACATTACTACGTTATCCAAACCAGAAAAAACCCAGGATCTGTTCAACAAGTATGTGGAGAATGCGAAAGTATGTGTCTGATGATGGCAAATCCCAGGCCTAGCCTAGACATAACATGCGTTATCCTCTAAAATATTGATCGAAACCAGGTATAATTGAATGTTTCAGTGTGATACCTCATTACTACCTGATCCAATCCAGAAAAAGCCCAGGATCTAGCAATCAAGTATGAGAAATATGCGATAGTATGAGACCGCTGAGGGCAAATCCCAGGCCTAACCTAGACATAACATGCGTTATCCTCTAAAATATTGATCGAAACCAGGTATAATTGAATGTTCCAGTGTGATACCACATTACTACCTGATCCAATCCAGAAAAAGCCCAGGATCTAGCAATCAAGTATGAGAAATATGCGATAGTATGAGCCCGCTGAGGGCAAATCCTAGACCTAACCCAGACCTAACATGCGTTATCCTCTAAAATATTTATCAAGACCAGATTTAATTGAATGTTTCAGTGTGGTACCACATTACTACGTGATCCAAACCAGAAAAACCCAGGATCTGTTCAACAAGTATGTGAAAAACGCGAAACTATGAGCCTGATGAGGGCAAAATCCCAGACCTATCCCAGACATAACATGCGTTATCCTCTAAAATATTTATCGAAACCAGGTTTAATGGACTGTTTCAGTGTGGTACCACACAACTACGTGATCCAAACCAGAAAAAGCCCAGAATCTGGTCATCAACTATCAGAAATATGCGAAAGTACGAGCCTGATGAGAGCAAATCCCAGAACTAACCAAGGCTTAACATGCGTTATCATCTAAAATATTGATCGAAACCAGGTTTAACGGACTGTTTCAGTGTTGTACCACATTAGTACGTGATCCAATCCAGAAAAAGCCCAGGATATAGCCATCCAGTATGAGAAATATGCGAAAGTTTGAGCCTGATGAGGGCAAATCCCTGGCCTAACCTAGACATAACATGCGTTATCCTCTAAAATATTGATCGAAACCAGGTTTAAGCGACTGTTTCAGTGTGGTACCACATTACTACGTGATCCAAACCAGAAAAAGCCAGGGATCTGTTCAACAAGTATGTGAAGAATGCGAAAGTATGAGCCTGACGAGGGCAAAGCCCAGACCAATCCCAGACATAACTTGCGTTACCACCTAAAATATTGACCGAAACCTGCTTTAATCGACTGTTTCAGTGTGGTACCACATTACTACGTGATCCAAACCAGAGAAAGCCCAGAATCTGGCCATCAACTACGAGAAATATGCGAAAGTACAAGCCTGATGAGAGCAAATCCCAGAACTAACCAAGACTTAACATGCGTTATCCTCTAAAATATTGATCGAAACCAGGTTTAATGGACTGTTTCAGTGTGGTACCACATTACTACGTGATCCAAACCAGAAAAACCCAGGATCTGTTCAACAAGTATGTGAAAAACGTGAAACTATGAGCCTGATGAGGGCAAAATCCCAGACGTATCCCAGACATAACATGCGTTATCCTCTAAAATATTGATCGAAACCAGGTTTAATGGACTGTTTCAGTGTGGTACCACATTACTACGCGATCCAAACCAGAAAAACCCAGGATCTGTTCAACAAGTATGTGAAAAACGCGAAACTATGAGCCTGATGAGGGCAAATCCCAGGCCTAGCCTAGACATAACATGCGTTATCCTCTAAAATATTGATCGAAACCAGGTATAATTGAATGTTTCAGTGTGATACCTCATTACTACCTGATCCAATCCAGAAAAAGCCCAGGATCTAGCCATCAAGTATGAGAAATATGCGATAGTATGAGCCCGCTGAGGCCAAATCCCAGGCCTAACCTAGACATAACATGCGTTATCCTCTAAAATATTGATCGAATCCAGGTATAATTGAATGTTCCAGTGTGATACCACATTACTACCTGATCCAATCCAGAAAAAGCCCAGGATCTAGCAATCAAGTATGAGAAATATGCGATAGGATGGGCCCGCTGAGGGCAAATCCTAGACCTAACCCAGACCTAACATGCGTTATCCTCTAAAATATTTATCAAGACTAGATTTAATTGAATGTTTCAGTGTGGTACCACATTACTACGTGATCCAAACCAGAAAAAACCCAGGATCTGTTCAACAAGTATGTGAAAAATGCGAAAGTATGAGCCTGACGTGGGCAAATCCCAGACCTATCCCAGACATAACTTGCGTTATCATCTAAAATATTGACCGAAACCTGTTTTAATCGACTGTTTCGTTGTGGTACCACACAACTACGTGATCCAAACCAGAAAAAGCCCAGAATCTGGTCATCAACCATCAGAAATATGCGAAAGTACGAGCCTGATGAGAGCAAATCCCAGAACTAACCAAGACTTAACATGCGTTATCCTCTAAAATATTGATCGAAACCAGGTTTAATGGACTGTTTCAGTGTGGTACCACACAACTACGTGATCCAAACCAGAAAAAGCCCAGCATCTGGTCATCAACTATCAGAAATATGCGAAAGTACGAGCCTGATGAGAGCAAATCCCTGAACTAACCAAGACTTAACATGCGTTATCCTCTAAAATATTGATCGAAACCAGGTTTAATGGACTGTTTCAGTGTGGTACCACATTACTACGTGATCCAAACCAGAAAAACCCAGGATCTGTTCAACAAGTATGTGAAAAACGCGAAACTATGAGCCTGATGATGGCAAAATCCCAGACCTATCCCAGACATAACATGCGTTATCCTCTAAAATATTGATCGAAACCAGGTTTAATGGACTGTTCCAGTGTGATACCACATTACTACCTGATCCAATCCAGAAAAAGCCAGGAATCTGTTCAACAATTATGTGAAAAATGCGAAAATATGACCCTGATGGGGGCAAATCCCGGACCTATCCCAGACCGAACTTGCGTTATCCTCTAAAATATTGATCGAAACCAGGTTTAATTTACTGTTTCAGTGTGGTACCACATTACTACCTGATCCAATCCAGAAAAAGCCCAGGATCTAGCCATCAAGTATGAGAAATATGCGATAGTATGAGCCCGCTGAGGGCAAATCCTAGACCTAACCCAGACCTAATATGCGTTATCCTCTAAAATATTTATCAAGACCAGATTTAGTTGAATGTTTCAGTGTGGTACCACATTACTACGTGATCCAAACCAGAAAAAACCCAGGATCTGTTCAACAAGTATGTGAAAAATGCGAAAGTATGACCTTGATGAGGTCAATTCCCAGACCTAACCAAGACCTAACATGCGTTATTCTCTAAAATATTGATCGAAACCAGGTTTAATGGACTGTTTCAGAGTGGTACCACATTACTACGTGATTCAATCCAGAAAAAGCCAGGGATCTGTTCAACAAGTATGTGAAAAATGCGAAGATATGGCCCTGATGAGGGCAAATCCCGGACCTATCCCAGACCGAACTTGCGTTATCCTCTAAAATATTGATCGAAACCAGGTTTAATTTACTGTTTCAGTGTGGTACCACATTACTACCTGATCCAATCCAGAAAAAGCCCAGGATCTAGCCATGAAGTATGAGAAATATGCGAAATTAGGAGCCTGATTAGGGCAAATCCTAGACCTAACCCAGACCTAACATGCGTAATCCTGTAAAATATTTATCAAGACCAGGTTTAATCGACTGTTTCAGTGTGGTACCACACTACTACGTGATCCAAAACGGAAAAAAACCCAGGATCTGTACAACTAGTATGTGAAGGATGCGAAAGAATGAGCCTGACGAGGGCAAATCCCAGACCTATTCCAGACATAACTTGTGTTATCATCTAAAATAAACAGAAACCTGTTTTAATCGACTGATTCAGTGTGGTACCACATTAGTACGTGGTCCAAACCAGAAAAAGGCCAGAATCTGGTCATCAACTATGAGAAATATGCGAAAGTACGAGCCTGATGAGAGCAAATCCCAGAACTAACCAAGACTTAACATGCGTTATCCCCTAAAATATCGATCGAAACCAGGTTTAATGGACTGTTTCAGTGTGGTGCCACATTACTACGTGATCTAAACCAGAAAAAACCCAGGATCTGTTCAACAAGTATGTGAAGAATGCGAAAGTATGTGTCTGATGAGGGAAAATGCCAGGCTTAACCTAGACCTAACATGCGTTACCCTCAGAAATATTGATCGAAACCGGGTTTAATGGACTGTTTCAGTGTGGTACCACATTACTACGTGATCCAAACCAGAAAAACCCAGGATCTGTTCAACAAGTATGCGAAAACCGCGAAACTATGAGCCTGACGAGGGCAAATCCCAGGCCTAACCTAGACCTAACATGCGTTACCCTCAAAAATATTGATCGAAACCAGGTTTGATGGACCGTTTCAGTGTGGTACCACATTACTACGTGATCCAAACCAGAAAAACCCAGGATATGTACAACTAGTATGTGAAGAATGCGAAAGTATGAGCCTGACGAGGGCAAATCCCAGATCTATCCCAGACATAACTTGCGTTATCATCTAAAATATTCACAGAAACCTGTTTTAATCGACTGTTTCAGTGTGGTACCACATTACTACGTGATCCAATCCAGAAAAAGCCCAGGATCTAGCCATGAAGTATGAGAAATATGCGAAATTAGGAGCCTGATTAGGGCAAATCCTAGACCTAACCCAGACCTAACATGCGTTATTCTCTAAAATATTTATCAAGACCAGGTTTAATGGACTGTTTCAGTGTGATACCACATTACTACCTGATCCAATCCAGAAAAACCCAGGGATCTGTTCAACAAGTATGTGAAAAACGCGAAAGTATAAGCCTGAAGAGGGCAAATCCCAGACCTATCCCAGACATAACATGCGTTATCCTCTAAAATATTGATCGAAACCAGGTTTAATGGACTGTTTCAGTGTGGTACCACATTACTACGTGATCCAAACCAGAAAAAACCCAGGATCTGTTCAACAAGGATGTGGAGAATGCGAAAGTATGTGTCTGATGATGGCAAATCCCAGGCCTAACCTAACCATAACATGCGTTATCCTCTAAAATATTGATCGAAACCAGGTTTAATTGAATGTTTCAGTGTGACACCACATTACTACCTGATCCAATCCAGAAAAAGCCCAGGATCTAGCCATCAAGTATGAGAAATATGCGATAGTATGAGCCCGCTGAGGGCAAATCCTAGACCTAACCCAGACCTAACATGCGTTATCCTCTAATATATTTATCAAGACCAGATTTAATTGAATGTTTCAGTGTGGTACCACATTACTACGTGATCCAAACCAGAAAAGACCCAGGATCTGTTCAACAAGTATGTGGAGAATGCGAAAGTATGTGTCTGATGAGGGCAAATCCCAGGCCTATCCTAGACATAACATGCGTTATCCTCTAAGATATTGATTGAAACCAGGTATAATTGAATGTTTCAGTGTGATACCATATTACTACCTGATCCAATCCAGAAAAAGCCCAGGATCTAGCCATCAAGTATGAGAAATATGCGATAGTATGCGCCCGCTGAGGGCAAATCCTAGACCTAACCCAGACCTAACATGCGTTATCCTCTAAAATATTTATCAAGACCAGATTTAATTGAATGTTTTAGTGTGGTACCACATTACTACGTGATCCAAACCAGAAAAAACCCAGGATCTGTTCAACAAGTATGTGAAAAATGCGAAAGTATGAGCCTGACGAGGGCAAATCCCAGACCTATCCCAGACATAACTTGCGTTATCATCTAAAATATTGACCGAAACCTGTTTTAATCGACTGTTTCGTTGTGGTACCACACAACTACGTGATCCAAACCAGAAAAAGCCCAGAATCTGGTCATCAACTATCAGAAATATGCGAAAGTACGAGCCTGATGAGAGCAAATCCCAGAACTAACCAAGACTTAACATGCGTTATCCTCTAAAATATTGATCGAAACCAGGTTTAATAGACTGTTTCAGTGTGGTACCACATTGCTACGTGATCCAAACCAGAAAAACCCAGGATCTGTTCAACAAGTATGTGAAAAACGCGAAACTATGAGCCTGATGAGGGCAAAATCCCAGACCTATCCCAGACATAACATGCGTTCTCCTCTAAAATATTGATCGAAACCAGGTTTAATCGACTGTTTCAGTGTGGAACCACATTACTACGTGATCCAAACCAGAAAAAGCCCAGAATCTGGCCAGCAACTATGAGAAATATGCGAAAGTACGAGCCTGATGAAAGCAAATCCCAGAACTAACCAAGACTTAACATGCGTTATCCTCTAAAATATTGATCGAAACCAGGTTTAATGGACTGTTTCAGTGTGGTACCACATTACTACGTGATCCAAACCAGAAGAAACCCAGAATCTGTACAACAAGTATGTGAAAAACGCGAAACTATGAGCCTGAAGAGGGCAAATCCCATACCTATCCCAGACATAACATGCGTTATCCTCTAATATATTGATCAAAACCAGGTTTAATGGACTGTTTCAGTGTGGTTCCCCATTACTACGTGATCCAAACCAGAAAAAACCCAGGATCTGTTCAACAAGTATGTGGAGAATGCGAAAGTATGTGTCTGATGATGGCAAATCCCAGGCCTATCCCAGACATAACATGCGTTATCCTCTAAAATATTGACCGAAACCTGTTTTAATCGACTGTTTCAGTGTGGAACCACATTACTACGTGATCCAAACCAGAAAAAGCCCAGAATCTGGCCATCAGCTATGAGATATATGCGAAAGTACGAGCCTGATGAGAGCAAATCCCAGACCTAACCTAGACCTAACATGCGTTATTCTCTTAAATATTGATGGAAGCCAGGTTTAATGGACTGTTTCAGTGTTGTACCACATTAGTACGTGATCCAATCCAGAAAAAGCCCAGGATATAGCCATCCAGTATGAGAAATATGCGAAAGTTTGAGCCTGATGAGGACAAATCCCTGGCCTAACCTAGACATAACATGCGTTATCCTCTAAAATATTGATCGAAACCAGGTTTAAGCGACTGTTTCAGTGTGGTACCACATTACTACGTGATCCAAACCAGAAAAAGCCAGGGATCTGTTCAACAAGTATGTGAAGAATGCGAAAGTATGAGCCTGACGAGGGCAAAGCCCAGACCAATCCCAGACATAACTTGCGTTATCACCTAAAATATTGACCGAAACCTGCTTTAATCGACTGTTTCAGTGTGGTACCACATTACTACGTGATCCAAACCAGAAAAAGCCCAGAATCTGGTCATCAACCATCAGAAATATGCGAAAGTACGAGCCTGATGAGAGCAAATCCCAGAACTAACCAAGGCTTAACATGCGTTATCATCTAAAATATTGATCGAAACCAGGTTTAACGGACTGTTTCAGTGTTGTACCACATTAGTACGTGATCCAATCCAGAAAAAGCCCAGGATATAGCCATCCAGTATGAGAAATATGCGAAAGTTTGAGCCTGATGAGGGCAAATCCCTGGCCTAACCTAGACATAACATGCGTTATCCTCTAAAATATTGATCGAAACCAGGTTTAAGCGACTGTTTCAGTGTGGTACCACATTACTACGTGATCCAAACCAGAAAAAGCCAGGGATCTGTTCAACAAGTATGTGAAGAATGCGAAAGTATGAGCCTGACGAGGGCAAAGCCCAGACCAATCCCAGACATAACTTGCGTTACCACCTAAAATATTGACCGAAACCTGCTTTAATCGACTGTTTCAGTGTGGTACCACATTACTACGTGATCCAAACCAGAGAAAGCCCAGAATCTGGCCATCAACTACGAGAAATATGCGAAAGTACAAGCCTGATGAGAGCAAATCCCAGAACTAACCAAGACTTAACATGCGTTATCCTCTAAAATATTGATCGAAACCAGGTTTAATGGACTGTTTCAGTGTGGTACCACATTACTACGTGATCCAAACCAGAAAAACCCAGGATCTGTTCAACAAGTATGTGAAAAACGTGAAACTATGAGCCTGATGAGGGCAAAATCCCAGACGTATCCCAGACATAACATGCGTTATCCTCTAAAATATTGATCGAAACCAGGTTTAATGGACTGTTTCAGTGTGGTACCACATTACTACGCGATCCAAACCAGAAAAACCCAGGATCTGTTCAACAAGTATGTGAAAAACGCGAAACTATGAGCCTGATGAGGGCAAATCCCAGGCCTAGCCTAGACATAACATGCGTTATCCTCTAAAATATTGATCGAAACCAGGTATAATTGAATGTTTCAGTGTGATACCTCATTACTACCTGATCCAATCCAGAAAAAGCCCAGGATCTAGCCATCAAGTATGAGAAATATGCGATAGTATGAGCCCGCTGAGGCCAAATCCCAGGCCTAACCTAGACATAACATGCGTTATCCTCTAAAATATTGATCGAATCCAGGTATAATTGAATGTTCCAGTGTGATACCACATTACTACCTGATCCAATCCAGAAAAAGCCCAGGATCTAGCAATCAAGTATGAGAAATATGCGATAGGATGGGCCCGCTGAGGGCAAATCCTAGACCTAACCCAGACCTAACATGCGTTATCCTCTAAAATATTTATCAAGACTAGATTTAATTGAATGTTTCAGTGTGGTACCACATTACTACGTGATCCAAACCAGAAAAAACCCAGGATCTGTTCAACAAGTATGTGAAAAATGCGAAAGTATGAGCCTGACGTGGGCAAATCCCAGACCTATCCCAGACATAACTTGCGTTATCATCTAAAATATTGACCGAAACCTGTTTTAATCGACTGTTTCGTTGTGGTACCACACAACTACGTGATCCAAACCAGAAAAAGCCCAGAATCTGGTCATCAACCATCAGAAATATGCGAAAGTACGAGCCTGATGAGAGCAAATCCCAGAACTAACCAAGACTTAACATGCGTTATCCTCTAAAATATTGATCGAAACCAGGTTTAATGGACTGTTTCAGTGTGGTACCACACAACTACGTGATCCAAACCAGAAAAAGCCCAGCATCTGGTCATCAACTATCAGAAATATGCGAAAGTACGAGCCTGATGAGAGCAAATCCCTGAACTAACCAAGACTTAACATGCGTTATCCTCTAAAATATTGATCGAAACCAGGTTTAATGGACTGTTTCAGTGTGGTACCACATTACTACGTGATCCAAACCAGAAAAACCCAGGATCTGTTCAACAAGTATGTGAAAAACGCGAAACTATGAGCCTGATGATGGCAAAATCCCAGACCTATCCCAGACATAACATGCGTTATCCTCTAAAATATTGATCGAAACCAGGTTTAATGGACTGTTCCAGTGTGATACCACATTACTACCTGATCCAATCCAGAAAAAGCCAGGAATCTGTTCAACAATTATGTGAAAAATGCGAAAATATGACCCTGATGGGGGCAAATCCCGGACCTATCCCAGACCTAACATGCGTTATCCTCTAAAATATTGATCGAAACCAGGTTTAATGGACTGTTTCAGTGTGGTACCACATTGTT
Source organism: Colletes latitarsis (assembly GCF_051014445.1). Lineage (NCBI taxonomy): Eukaryota > Metazoa > Arthropoda > Insecta > Hymenoptera > Colletidae > Colletes > Colletes latitarsis. Next base: position 5,039,450 of record NC_135134.1, on the reverse strand, counting down.
ACGTGATCCAAACCAGAAAAAACCCAGGATCCGTTCAACAAGTATGTGATGAATGCGAAAGTATGTGTCTCATGAGGGAAAATCCCAGGCCTAACCTTGACCTAACATGCGTTACCCTCAAAGATATTGATCGAAACCAGGTTTAATGGACTGTTTCAGTGTGGTACCACATTACTACGTGATCCAAACCAGAAAAACACAGGATCTGTTCAACCAGTAAGTCAAAAACGCGAAACTATGAGCCTGATGAGGGCAAATACCAGACCTATCCCAGACATAACATGCGTTATCCTGTAAAATATTGATCGAAACCAGGTTTAATGGACTGTTTCGGTGTGGTACCACATTACTACGTGATCCAAACCAGAAAAAAACCAGAATCTGTTCAACAAGTATGTGAAAAACGCGAACCTATGAGCCTGAAGAGGGCAAATCCCAGGCCTAACCTAGACCTAACATGCGTTACCCCCAAAAATATTGATCGAAACCAGGTTTAATGGACTGTTTCAGTGTGGTACCACATTACTACGTGATCCAAACCAGAAATACCCAGGATCTGTTCAACAAGTATGTGAAAAACGCGAAACTATGAGCCTGATGAGGGCAAATCCCAGACCTATCCCAGACATAACATGCGTTATCTTCTAAAATATTGATCGAAACCAGGTTTAATGGACTGTTTCAGTGTGGTACCACATTACTACGTGATCCAATCCAGAAAAAGCCCAGGATCTAGCCATGAAGTATGAGAAATATGCGAAATTAGGAGCCTGATTAGGTCAAATCCTAAACCTAACCCAGACCTAACATGCGTTATCCTCTAAAATATTTATCAAGACCAGGTTTAATCGATTGTTTCAGTGTGGTACCACATTACTACGTGATCCAAACCAGAAAAAGACCCAGGATCTTTAGAACTAGTATGTGAAGAATGCGAAAGTACGAGCCTGATGAGAGCAAATCCCAGACCAAACCTAGACATAACATGCGTTATCCTCTAAAATATTGATCCAAACCAGGTTTAATGGACTGTTTCAGTGTGGTACCACGTTAGTACATGATCCAAACCAGAATGAGCCAGGGATCTGTTCAACAAGTATGTGAAAAACGCGAAAGTGTGACCCTGATGAACGCAAATCCCAGGCCTAACCTAGTCCTAACGTGCGCCATCCTCTAAAATATTGATCGAAACTAGGTTTAGTGGACTGTTTCAGTGTGGTACCTCATTACTACGTGATCCAAACCAGAAAAACCCAGGATCTGTACAACTAGTATGTGAAGAATGCGAAAGTATGAGCCTGACGAGGGCAAATCCCAGACCTATCCCAGACATAACATGCGTTACCCTCTAAAATATTGATCGAAACCAGGTTTAATGGACTGTTTCAGTGTGGTACCACATTGCTACGTGATCCAAACCAGAAAAAACCCAGGATCTGTACAACTAGTATGTGAAGAATGCGAAAGTATGAGCCTGATGAGAGCAAATCCCAGACCAAACCTAGACATAACATGCGTTATCCTCTAAAATATTGATCCAAACCAGGTTTAATGGACTGTTCCAGTGTGATACCACATTACTACCTGATCCAATCCAGAAAAAGCCAGGAATCTGTTCAACAATTATGTGAAAAATGCGAAAATATGACCCTGATGAGGGCAAATCGCGGACCTATCCCAGACCTAACAAGCGTTATCCTCTAAAATATTGATCGAAACCAGGTTTAATGGACTGTTTCAGTGTGGTACCACATTGTTACGTGATCCAATCCAGAAAAAACCCAGGATCCGTTCAACAAGTATGTGATGAATGCGAAAGTATGTGTCTGATGAGGGAAAATCCCAGGCCTAACCTTGACCTAGCATGCGTTACCCTCAAAGATATTGATCGAAACCAGGTTTAATGGACTGTTTCAGTGTGGTACCACATTACTACGTGATCCAAACCAGAAAAACACAGGATCTGTTCAACAAGTAAGTCAAAAACGCGAAACTATGAGCCTGATGAGGGCAAATACCAGACCTATCCCAGACATAACATGCGTTATCCTGTAAAATATTGATCGAAACCAGGTTTAATGGACTGTTTCGGTGTGGTACCACATTACTACGTGATCCAAACCAGAAAAAAACCAGAATCTGTTCAACAAGTATGTGAAAAACGCGAACCTATGAGCCTGATGAGGGCAAAGCCCAGACCTATCCCAGACATAACTTGCGTTATCATCTAAAATATTGACCGAAACCTGCTTTAATCGACTGTTTCGGTGTGGTACCACATTACTACGTGATCCAAACCAGAAAGAAACCAGAATCTGTTCAACAAGTATGTGAAGAATGCGAAAGTATGTGTATGATGAGGGCAAATCCCAGGCCTAACCTAGACCTAACATGCGTTACCCTCAAAAATATTGATCGAAACCTGGTTTAATGGACTGTTTCAGTGTGGTACCACATTACTACGTGATCCAAACCAGAAAAACCCAGGATCTGTACAACTAGTATGTGAAGAATGCGAAAGTATGAGCCTGACGAGGGCAAAGCCCAGACCTATCCCAGACATAACTTGCGTTATCATCTAAAATATTGACCGAAACCTGCTTTAATCGACTGTTTCAGTGTGGTACCACATTACTACGTGATCCAAACCAGAAAAAAACCAGAATCTGTTCAACAAGTATGTGAAAAACGCGAACCTATGAGCCTGATGAGGGCAAAGCCCAGACCTATCCCAGACATAACTTGCGTTATCATCTAAAATATTGACCGAAACCTGCTTTAATCGACTGTTTCGGTGTGGTACCACATTACTACGTGATCCAAACCAGAAAAAGACCCAGGATCTTTACAACTAGTATGTGAAGAATGCGAAAGTACGAGCCTGATGAGAGCAATTCCCAGAACTAACCAAGACTCAACATGCGTTATCCTCTAAAATATTGATCGAAACCAGGTTTAATGGACTGTTTCAGTGTGGTACCACATTACTACGTGATCCAAACCAGAACAAAACCCAGGATCTGTACAACTAGTATGTGAAGAATGCGAAAGTATGAGCCTGAAGAGGGCAAATCCCAGACCTATCCCAGACATAACATGCGTTATCCTCTAAAATATTGATCAAAACCAGGTTTAATATACTGTTTCAGTGTGGTACCACATTACTACGTGATCCAAACCAGAAAAAACCCAGAATCTGTTCAACAAGTATGTGAAAAACGCGAAACTATGAGACTGTAGAGGGCAAATCCCAGACCTATCCCAGACCTAACATGCGTTGCCCTCTTCAATATTGATCGAAACCAGGTTTAATGGACAGTATCTGCGTGGTACCACATTACTACGTGATCCAAACCAGAAAAAACCCAGGATCTGTTCAACAAGTATGTGAAAAATGCGAAAGTATGACCTTGATGAGGGCAATTCCCAGACCTAACCCAGACCTAACATGCGTTATTCTCTAAAATATTTATCAAGACCAGGTTTAATGGACTGTTTCAGTGTGACACCACATTATTACCTGATCCAATCCAGAAAAAGCCAGGGATCTGTTCAACAAGTATGTGAAAAACGCGAAACTATGAGCCTGAAGAGGGCAAATCCCAGACCTATCCCAGACATAACATGCGTTATCCTCTAAAATATTGATCAAAACCAGGTTTAATGGACTGTTTCAGTGTGGTACCACATTACAACGTGATCCAAACCAGAAAAAACCCAGGATCTGTTCAACAAGTATGTGCAGAATGCGAAAGTATGTGTCTGATGATGGCAAATCCCAGGCCTATCCCAGACATACCATGCGTTGTCCTCTAAAATATTGACCGAAACCAGGTTTAATGGACTGTTTCAGTGTGGTACCACATTACTACGTCATCCAAACCAGAAAACGCCCAGAAACTGGCCATCAACTATGAGAAATATGCGAAAGACCGAGCCTGATCAGAGCAAATCCCAGAACTAACCAAGACATAACATGCGTTATCCTCTAGAATATTGATCGAAACCAGGTTTAATTGAATGTTTCAGTGTGATACCACATTACTACCTGATCCAATCCAGAAAAAGCCCAGGATCTAGCCATCAAGTATGAGAAATATGCGATAGTATGAGCCCGCTGAGGGCAAATCCTAGACCTAACCCAGACCTAATATGCGTTATCCTCTAAAATATTTATCAAGACCAGATTTAATTGAATGTTTCAGTGTGGTACCACATTACTACGTGATCCAAACCAGAAAAAACCCAGGATCTGTTCAACAAGTAAGTGAAAAATGCGAAAGTATGACCTTGATGAGGGCAATTCCCAGACCTAACCCAGACCTAACATGCGTTATTCTCTAAAATATTTATCAAGACCAGGTTTAATGGACTGTTTCAGTGTGACACCACATTACTACCTGATCCAATCCAGAAAAAGCCAGGGATCTGTTCAACAAGTATGTGAAAAACGCGAAACTATGAGCCTGAAGAGGGCAAATCCCAGACCTATACCAGACATAAAATGCGTTATCCTCTAAAATATTGATCGAAACCAGGTTTAATGGACCGTTTCAGTGTGGTACCACATTACTACGTGATCCAATCCAGAAAAAGCGCAGGATCTAGCCATGAAGTATGAGAAATATGCGAAATTAGGAGCCTGATTAGGGCAAATCCAAGACCTAACCCAGACCTAACATGCGTTATCCTCTAAAATATTTATCAAGACCAGGTTTAATCGACTGTTTCAGTGTGGTACCACATTACTACGTGATCCAAACCAGAAGAAAACCCAGGATCTGTACAACTAGTATGTGAAGAATGCGAAAGTATGAGCCCGACCCCCTCAGGGGCTGCCAGCCTTTCAGCTGCAGTACGGGCTTAACGAACCCGGGGTACCCGAGTCATACACACACCGTAAGCCTCCTGTTGGTCGTCACAACGACCCATTCACAATTCCCTATTGGTTTTGTGAGTGGTACGTGACGGCAGGAGGAACGGGGGTCTTGGCTTAACCGCCTGGGCCACGAGTATGGCGACTCTATAAAATCGCCCTCCAATCCTAAGCTATGGTGCGCGGCGATGGGATGCATGGTTGGGGGAGAAGGCCCAATCCCAAGCGACCACCTCCGGGGAACCTGCCGAACCCCCGGAGTATATAGGCTTACCCGGGTAAGGCGGCTCTGCCCGGGCGGACCTTTTCTTCCGACCTGCTCGTGGGAATATTATGGAGTTCAATATTAAAACGGGGATGGGACGGGGTAAGTCAGAGGGGGAGGACGAAGGCGGTGTTGGGACTGGAGTGACGGCGCTCGCGCCGCCTCCAGCGCCTGGCCCGGCTTCGTGGAGGGTGGAGGAGGACGACGAGACGGCGTCGGTCTCGTCCTTCTCCTCCAGCACGAGCCACATAGGCTCTAAGAGGAAGAGGACGGGGCAGGCCGTCGTCGAGGTGGGCGGGGCGATGAGCCCGTCGGTGAGGCTGAGTTGCCTCAGGGACGAGGTGACCGAGGAGATATCGGAGAGGATCTCCTCGTCCCTGAGGCGGGTGGAGAAAGTCGCCGCTGCCTGCGCCTTTAAGGGGCAGAAAAGCGGTGGCGCGGAGGCCCTGAAGGCCGCGGCGGAGGAAATGAGGGAGGCGGCGCGGGAGCTCAGAGGGCGGAACGCCCGTCTGCAGCTCCTGTTGGAGGAGGAGCGACAGGGGAGGAGGAGGGCAGAGGCGCTGTGGAACAGCGCGGCCCTCCCTCCCATCCTCCCTCCTCCTCCACCGCCGCGTCCCTCGGCGGAGGTAAATAAGCGGAGTGCGGCGGCAGTGGTGCGGGGCACCGCGGGCCCCTACACCCGCACTCCGCCCGTGAAGAAGTCCCCGTCCTCCTCAGAAGACGATCTTCTGAGGAGGATTGGGGACATGATTGATGGCAAGCTGGCCGCCTTCCGGGAGGAGCTCCTCGCCGGAAGAGCGGTCAGCAGGAAGGCGGTGCCTCCCCGACCTGCTCCGGTACAGTCGGGGAAGGCAAAGAAGGGCGGAGTGAAGGCTCCGCCCAGCGTTGCGGCACCAGGGCCCCGGGTCGCGAACCCCAAGGGGGGTGGTGTACCCGTGGTCGCGGTGGTCGCGTCCTCCACAGCACCCTCCCAAGGGGGGGTGGCGTGGAGTGAGGTGGTGGGTCGGAAGGCGAAGCGGGCGGCGAGGAAGGCCTCGCAACCGCAGCCTCCGCCTCCGCCGCCGGCGGCCAAGGTAAAGGCCGCGAAGGTCGGGAAGGCACGACCAGGTCGTCCCCCAAAAACGGCAGCGGTGACGCTGACCGTTGCGCAGGGGGGCGACCTGACCCTCGCGGAGGCGATGCGGCTCGCCAGGGAGAATATCTCCCTGGAAGAGCTGGGCATCGCCTCCGTGAGGGCGAAGAGGGCCGTGACCGGGGGTCTCTTGCTGGAGATCCCCGGTGCAGAAGGCGGCGCGAAGGCGGATCGTCTCGCCCAGAGGCTCCGGGAGCAGCTGGGCGAGCGAGGTGTCCGGGTCGCCCGGCCCACGAAGCGCACGGAGATGCGCGTTTGTGGGCTGGACGACTCGGTCAGCGCACAGGATGTGTCCCGTGCCCTTGCGAGGGCGGGGGACTGTCCTGTGGAGGACCTGCGGATCGGAGAGATCCGCAGGTCGCCCTCCGGCCTCGGGTCGGTGTGGGCCCGGTGCCCCCTCTCCGCCGCCCGTAAGGTGGCAGAATCCGGGAGGGTGTTGGTGGGGTGGGTTTCGGCGCGAGTGGAAATCCTCGCGCCGCGCCCGCTCCAGTGTCACCGCTGCCTCGAATTGGGGCACGTGAGGCAGTGGTGCACCTCGCCGGTGGACCGCAGCGGTCAGTGTTACCGCTGCGGTGCCAAAGAGCACCGTGCGAGCCAGTGCTCGGCGGCCCCCCACTGCCCGCTGTGTGCGGACATGGGGAGGCCAGCCGATCACAGGGTGGGGAGCAAGAAGTGCTCCCACCCCTCCCGGAAGGAGAGGAAGAGGCGGGCTGCACCGGCTCCGGTGCCGAGGGCGGTGGCATCGTCCTCCATGGAGGTGGACGGTGCTACGGGGACGGACGGCCGGGAGGAGGCTGGCGCGGCCATTAATTAATGCCGCCCCGCCTCCTCCTCCAGGCCAACCTCAACCACTGCCGCGCGGCACAGGACTTGATGTGCCAAGTCCTCGCGGAGTGGGGGGTTGGCCTGGCGGTCGCCGCCGAGCCGTACCGCGTCCCTGATCACCCTCATTGGGTGGGCGACGCGGACGGCTTGGTGGCGACGGTATGGGGAGGGAGCGACGGGTCCCCACCGTTCTCCTTGTTGGAGCGCGGTCGGGGATTCGTCGCCGTGGACTGGGGGGGAGTCGCTGTGGTGGGGTGCTACATTTCGCCCCGTAGCGGTCACGCTGCGTTCGAGCTGTACTTGGCCGAGGTCGCGGCATGCGTGCAGCGCTACGCGGCCCGGCCGGTGCTGGTCCTGGGGGATTTTAATGCCAAGTCGGTGGCTTGGGGATCCCCCAGGACCTCCGTTCGCGGCGGGATCCTGGGCGATTGGGCGGCGGGGCTCGACCTCCGGGTATTGAACCGGGGGTCGGAGCACACATGCGTGCGGCGATATGGGGGGTCCATCGTGGATGTTGGATTCGCGACCCCCAACGCCGTGCGCATGGTGTCGGGTTGGCACGTGGTCGCGGGGGCAGAGACACTCTCCGATCACCGGTACATCCGGATGGAGGTCTCTGCCGCCGCGAGTGCATCCCGACACGGCCGCCTGCGTGGCACCCCACCACGCCGCTGGGCGCTTCGGCGCCTGGACAAGGACGCCCTGATGGCAGCTGCCCTCGCTGCAACTTGGCCGCAGGGAGCGGCCGAGTTGCCGAGCATAGAGGAGGAGGTCGCCCGGCTCGGAGCATTGGTCGCGGGTATTTGCGACGCAGCGATGCCTCGGGTCGGGCGGGCTTTTCCTCGCCGGGCGGTGTACTGGTGGTCGGACGCGATCGCGGAGTTGCGAGTCGCGACTGTCCGCGCCCGACACCAGTACACCCGCGCGCGCCGTCGTCAACGTACAGGCGACGGCGTGGCGCGAGCGAGGGCAGCTGATGACCTGTATGGAGCATACCGCGTGGCGCGGGTTGCTCTGCAGGTCGCCATCAAACGGGCCAAGACCCAGGCATGGAAGGAGCTCCTCCAGACCCTTGATGACGATCCATGGGGGCGCCCATATAAGGTGGTGCTGAATAAGCTCCGCTCGTGGGCGCCCCCCGTCACCGAGGGTCTTGACCCCCGGCTGCTGGAGGACGTGGTCAATACACTCTTCCCAATTGGGGAGAGGGGACCGCGTCCTCCGGCGGCGGCGGCTGTCCCAGTGGAGTGGACGGCCGAGCTGGGGGTCACGCAGGAGGAGCTGGCAGCGGCCATCAGACGGCTCGGGGTTCGTAACACGGCCCCGGGTCCGGATGGTGTGCCCGGCCGGGTTTGGGTCTTGACCCAGGGCGTCCTTGGGGCCGACCTCAGGCGGTTGTTCGACCGCTGCCTGAGGGACGGGCGATTCCCCCCCAGTTGGAAGGTGGCGAGGATGGTCCTCCTCCGGAAGGAGGGTCGGCCCGCGGAGTCTCCCTCCGCATACCGGCCCATTTGTCTCCTCGACGAGGTGGGCAAGCTCTTCGAGCGTGTGATTGCTGCCCGCCTCGTCGAGCACCTGTCGCGGGGTGATCCCGGTCTGGCCGACTGCCAGTTCGGTTTCCGGGGGGGCCGATCGACTATCGACGCGATAGGTCGTGTGAGGGCCCTCTCAGAGGCGGCCGTCTCCCGGGGAGGGGTGGCATTGGCAATATCCTTGGATATTGCCAATGCCTTTAACACCCTCCCCTGGGAAGAGATAAGGAGGGGGCTCGAATATCATCGAGTCCCCCCTTGTCTCAGGGCGGTCGTCGGGGATTATCTCCGCGGCAGGTGGATCGAGTATCCGGGCCGGGATGGTGATATGCGGAGGGAGGTGTACTGCGGTGTTCCGCAGGGGTCGGTCCTCGGGCCACTCCTGTGGAACATCGCGTACGACTCGGTGTTGCGGGCCGGCCTCCCCGACGGCGTCAGCACGGTGTGTTATGCGGATGACACACTGGTGCTGGCCGTCGGGGCGCACTGGGGGAGGGCCATGCGTCGCGCGGAGGAGGGGTCGCAACGCGTCGTCGACCGGATCAGGGGGATGGGGATGACGGTGGCGGTCCATAAGACCGAGGTGATTGCGTTTCATTCACCTCGGCAGGATCCGCCACCCCCTCTGATTCGGGTGGGTGGGGCTGACATCGAGGTGAAGCCCCAGATCAGGTATCTGGGGCTGATCCTCGATAGCCACTGGCGTTTCGAGAAGCATTTCCGCTGCCTGGTCCCCCGGTTGGAAAGGATGGTTGCGGCTCTGGGCCGGATCCTGCCCAAACTGGGGGGCCCGGCGGGCCGAGTTCGTCGCCTCTATGTGGCAATGGTCCAGTCGGTGGCCCTATACGGGGCCCCCGTCTGGGCGGACGACCTGGCTGCCTCCCGGCGCAGCATGACTATGCTGCGTCGGGTGCAGAGGCGCATGGCGCTCAGGGTCGTCCGCGGGTATCGGACCGTGTCACATGAGGCGGCGACGGTTCTAGCGGGGATGCCGCCCATGGACCTGCTCGCGCGGTCGCACGCGGTGATGTACCGGCACCGCGTCGACCGTCGCGCGGGGGAGGGGGCGGTCCCGGGCGGGCAGGAACCTGCTTGGGGCGATTTGAAGCGCCAGGCCCGGCAGTCCGTGTTGCTCGCGTGGCAGGAGCGGCTGGCTCTGCCAACCGCGGGGCACCGGACTGTCGGGGCTGTTCGGCCACTCCTGAAGGAGTGGCTGGACAGAGGCCATGGCTGCCTCACCTACCGGCTGGCACAGGTATTTTCCGGGCATGACAGCTTCGGAAGATACCTGTGCCGAATAGGGAAGGAGCCGACGGCGCGTTGCTGCCACTGCGACGCTGAGCAGGACACGGCGGATCATACCCTGGAGGTATGCCCCGCGTGGGAGGGGGATCGCCGTGTCCTGGTCGGCGTCGTCGGGCGGGATGTCTCGCTGCCGGGCGTGGTGCGCGCCATGCTCGGCAGCGAGGAGAAGTGGAGGGCCGTGGCCTCCTTCTGCGAGAACGTAATGTTGCAGAAGGAGGCCGCGGGGAGGGAGCGCGAGCTTCAGCGGCGTGCTGAAGCGCGCGCTCGTGCGGTGGCCCGAGGTCGTCGCCCGGTCGCGAGGCGTCGCGGGCGGCCGCCTCGGCGTGGCGGATGACCTAGGCTGGGAGGGGGGTCCCGAGGGGACCCTCCTCCCGCCAGGCGGCGCCGGGTCGGACCGGTTGGGGGTAGGAGTGCCTCCCCCTACCGGTCCGACGCAAGGGGAGGCACCCTCGGCGGTCTGGTGCGGCCATGAACGCCCGGCCGCCGAGGGGTGGAAACGGGGTCGCGGGCGGTTGCGAGTTGGGGCTCGCAGCCGCCACTAAACGCGGCCCCGGGACGGATAGCGGCGGGATGGAGTGGCCCCGTCCCGCCGCTATGAGGCAGTGTGTCTACTGGGGGGACCGATTGTCCCCCCGGGGGATGGGCGCGAAAGCGCGGGCACGGGGAGGATACCGGAAGAATGCTTCGAGCGATTCCCGGTATCCTCCCAAAGCGTGCCGAAGGGTCACCGTGGGGTTTTTAGTGGGTAGGTCCCGCGCCTGTCGTTGTACGGGCGCGGGGAATCCCACACACCCCTCCCACCTCTCCCCAAGGAGGTGGGAGGGAGTCTTTCGAAGATTTTCCCCACGACAAAAAAAAAAAAAAAAAAAAAAAAAAAAAAAAAGTATGAGCCCGACGAGGGCAAATCCCAGAACTAACCAAGACTTAACATGCGTTATCCTCTAAAATATTGATCGAAACCAGGTTTAATGGACTCTTTCAGTGTGGTACCACATTACTACGTGATCCAAACCAGAAAAAACCCAGGATCTGTTCAACAAGTATGTGGAGAATGCGAAAGTATGTGTCTGATGAGGGAAAATTCCAAGCCTAACCTAGACATAACATGCGTTATCCTCTAAAATATTGATCGAAACCAGGTTTAATGGACTGTTTCAGTGTGGTACCACATTACTACGTGATCCAAACCTGAAAAAACCCAGGATCTGTTCAACAAGTATGTGGAGTATGCGAAAGTATGTGTCTGATGATGGCAAATCCCAGGCCTAACCCAACCATAACATGCGTTATCCTCTAAAATATTGATCGAAACCAGGTTTAATTGAATGTTTCAGTGTGATACCACATTACTACCTGATCCAATCCAGAAAAAGCCCAGGATCTAGCCATCAAGTATGAGAAATATGCGATAGTATGAGCCCGCTGAGGGCAAATCCTAGACCTAACCGAGACCTAACATGCGCTATCCTCTAATATATTTAGCAAGACAAGATTTAATTGAATGTTCCAGTGTGGTACCACATTACTACGTGATCCAAACCAGAAAAAACCCAGGATCTGTTCAACAAGTATGTGGAGAATGCGAAAGTATGTGTCTGATGAGGGCAAATCCCAGGCCTAACCCAACCATAACATGCGTTATCCTCTAGAATATTGATCGAAACCAGGTTTAATTGAATGTTTCAGTGTGATACCACATTACTACCTGATCCAATCCAGAAAAAGCCCAGGATCTAGCCATCAAGTATGAGAAATATGCGACAGTATGAGACCGCTGAGGGCAAATCCTAGACCTAACCCAGACCTAATATGCGTTATCCTCTAAAATATTTATCAAGACCAGATTTAATTGAATGTTTCAGTGTGGTACCACATTACTACGTGATCCAAACCAGAAAAAACCCTGGATCTGTTCAACAAGTATGTGAAAAATGCGAAAGTATGACCTTGATGAGGTCGATTCCCAGACCTAACCAAGACCTAACATGCGTTATTCTCTAAAATATTGGATCGAAACCAGGTTTAATGGACTGTTTCAGAGTGGTACCATATTACTACGTGATTCAATCCAGAAAAAGCCAGGGATCTGTTCAACAAGTATGTGAAAAATGCGAAGATATGGCCCTGATGAGGGCAAATCCCGGACCTATCCCAGACCGAACTTGCGTTATCCTCTAAAATATTGATCGAAACCGGGTTTAATTTACTGTTTCAGTGTGGTACCACATTACTACGTGATCCAATCCAGAAAAAGCCCAGGATCTAGCCATGAAGTATGAGAAATATGCGAAATTAGGAGCCTGATTAGGGCAAATCCTAGACCTAACCCAGACCTAACATGCGTAATCCTGTAAAATATTTATCAAGACCAGGTTTAATCGACTGTTTCAGTGTGGTACCACACTACTACGTGATCCAAAACGGAAAAAAACCCAGGATCTGTACAACTAGTATGTGAAGGATGCGAAAGAATGAGCCTGACGAGGGCAAATCCCAGACCTATCCCAGACATAACTTGCGTTATCATCTAAAATATTGACAGAAACCTGTTTTAATCGACTGATTCAGTGTGGTACCACATTACTACGTGATCCAAACCAGAAAAACCCAGGATCTGTTCAACAAGTATGCGAAAACCGCGAAACTATGAGCCTGACGAGGGCAAATCCCAGGCCTAACCTAGACCTAACATGCGTTACCCTCAAAAATATTGATCGAAACCAGGTTTAATGGACTGTTTCAGTGTGGTACCACATTACTACGTGATCCAAACCAGAAAAACCCAGGATATGTACAACTAGTATGTGAAGAATGCGAAAGTATGAGCCTGACGAGGGCAAATCCCAGATCTATCCCAGACATAACTTGCGTTATCATCTAAAATATTCACAGAAACCTGTTTTAATCGACTGTTTCAGTGTGGTACCACATTACTACGTGATCCAATCCAGAAAAAGCCCAGGATCTAGCCATGAAGTATGAGAAATATGCGAAATTAGGAGCCTGATTAGGGCAAATCCAAGACCTAACCCAGACCTAACATGCGTTATTCTCTAAAACATTTATCAAGACCAGGTTTAATGGACTGTTTCAGTGTGATACCACATTACTACCTGATCCAATCCAGAAAAAGCCAGGGATCTGTTCAACAAGTATGTGGAGAATGCGAAAGTATGTGTCTGATGATGGCAAATCCCAGGCCTATCCCAGACATAACATGCGTTGTCCTCTAAAATATTGACCGAAACCAGGTTTAATGGACTGTTTCAGTGTGGTACCACATTACTACGTCATCCAAACCAGAAAACGCCCAGAATCTGGCCATCAACTATGAGAAATATGCGAAAGTACGAGCCTGATCAGAGCAAATCCCAGAACTAACCAAGTCCTAAGATGCGTTATCTTCTAAAATATTGATCGAAACCAGGTTTAATGGACTGTTTCAGTGTGGTACCACATTACTACGTGATCCAAACCAGAAAAACCTGGGATCTGTTCAACAAGTATGTGAAAAACGCGAAACTATGAGTCTGATGGGGGCAAATCCCAGACCTATCCCAGACATAACATGCGTTATCCTCTAAAATATTGATCGAAACCAGGTTTAATGGACTGTTTCAGTGTGGTACCACATTACTACGTGATCCAAACCAGAAAAAACCCAGGATCTGTTCAACAAGTATGTGAAAAATGCGAAAGTATGACCTTGATGAGGGCAATTCCCAGACCTAACCCAGACCTAACATGCGTTATTCTCTAAAATATTTATCAAGACCAGGTTTAATGGACTGTTTCAGTGTGATACCACATTACTACCTGATCCAATCCAGAAAAAGCCAGGGATCTGTTCAACAAGTATGTGAAAAACGCGATACTATGAGCCTGAAGATGGCAAATCCCAGACCTATCCCAGACATAACATGCGTTATCCTCTAAAATATTGTTCAAAACCAGGTTTAATGGACTGTTTCAGTGTGGTACCACATTACTACGTGATCCAAACCAGAAAAAACCCAGGATCTGTTCAACAAGTATGTGGAGAATGCGAAAGTATGTGTCTGATGATGGCACATCCCAGGCCTATCCCAGACATACCATGCGTTGTCCTCTAAAATATTGACCGAAACCAGGTTTAATGGGCTGTTTCAGTGTGGTACCACATTACTACGTCATCCAAACCAGAAAACGCCCAGAAACTGGCCATCAACTATGAGAAATATGCGAAAGACCGAGCCTGATCAGAGCAAATCCCAGAACTAACCAAGACAAAACATGCGTTATCCTCTAGAATATTGATCGAAACCAGGTTTAATTGAATGTTTCAGTGTGATACCACATTACTACCTGATCCAATCCAGAAAAAGCCCAGGAACTAGCCATCAAGTATGAGAAATATGCGATAGTATGAGCCCGCTGAGGGCAAATCCTAGACCTAACCCAGACCTAATATGCGTTATCCTCTAAAATATTTATCAAGACCAGATTTAATTGAATGTTTCAGTGTGGTACCACATTACTACGTGATCCAAACCAGAAAAAACCCAGGATCTGTTCAACAAGTATGTGAAAAATGCGAAAGTATGACCTTGATGAGGGCAATTCCCAGACCTAACCCAGACCTAACATTCGTTATTCTCTAAAATATTTATCAAGACCAGGTTTAATGGACTGTTTCAGTGTGATACCACATTACTACGTGATCCAAACCAGAAAAAACCCAGGATCTGTTCAACAAGTATGTGGAGAATGCGAAAGTATGTGTCTGATGATGGCACATCCCAGGCCTATCCCAGACATACCATGCGTTGTCCTCTAAAATATTGACCGAAACCAGGTTTAATGGACTGTTTCAGTGTGGTACCACATTACTACGTCATCCAAACCAGAAAACGCCCAGAAACTGGCCATCAACTATGAGAAATATGCGAAAGACCGAGCCTGATCAGAGCAAATCCCAGAACTAACCAAGACCTAACATGCGTTATCTTCTAAAATATTGATCGAAACCAGGTTTAATGGACTGTTTCAGTGTGGTACCACATTACTACGTGATCCAATCCAGAAGAAAACCCAGGATCTGTACAACTAGTATGTGAAGAATGCGAAAGTATGAGCCTGTCGATGGCAAATCCCAGAACTAACCAAGACTTAACATGCGTTTCCTCTAAAATATTGATCGAAACCAGGTTTAACGGACTGTTTCAGTGTGGTACCACATTACTACGTGATCCAAGCCAGAATAAACCCAGGATCTGGTCAACAAGTATGTGGAGAATGCGAAAGTATGAGCCTGACGAGGGCAAATCCCAGACCTATCCCAGACATAACATGCGTTATCCTCTAAAATATTGATCGAAACCAGGTTTAATGGACTGTTTCAGTGTGGTACCACATTACTACGTGATCCAAACCAGAAAAAACCCAGGATCTGTTCAACAAGTATGTGGAGAATGCGAAAGTATGGGTCTGATGATGGCAAATCCCAGGCCTAACCCAACCATAACATGCGTTATCCTCTAAAATATTGATCGAAACCAGGTTTAATTGAATGTTTCAGTGTGATACCACATTACTACCTGATCCAATCCAGAAAACGCCCAGGATCTAGCCATCAAGTATGAGAAATATGCGATAGTATGAGCCCGCTGAGGGCAAATCCTAGACCTAACCCAGACCTAACATGCGCTATCCTCTAATATATTTATCAAGACAAGATTTAATTGAATGTTTCAGTGTGGTACCACATTACTACGTGATCCAAACCAGAAAAAACCCAGGATCTGTTCAACAAGTATGTGGAGAATGCGAAAGTATGTGTCTGATGAGGGCAAATCCCAGGCCTAACCTAGACATAACATGCGTTATCCTCTAGAATATTGATCGAAACCAGGTTTAATGGACTGTTTCAGAGTGGTACCACATTACTACGTGATTCAAACCAGAAAAAGCCAGGGATCTGTTCAACAAGTATGTGAAAAATGCGAAGATATGGCCCTGATGAGGGCAAATCCCGGACCTATCCCAGAGCGAACTTGCGTTATCCTCTAAAATATTGATCGAAACCAGGTTTAATTTACTGTTTCAGTGTGGTACCACATTACTACGTGATCCAATCCAGAAAAAGCGCAGGATCTAGCCATGAAGTATGAGAAATATGCGAAATTAGGAGCCTGATTAGGGCAAATCCTAGACCTAACCCAGACCTAACATGCGTAATCCTGTAAAATATTTATCAAGACCAGGTTTAATCGACTGTTTCAGTGTGGTACCACACTACTACGTGATCCAAAACGGAGAAAACCCAGGATCTGTACAACTAGTATGTGAAGGATGCGAAAGAATGAGCCTGACGAGGGCAAATCCCAGACCTATCCCAGACATAACTTGCGTTATCATCTAAAATATTGACAGAAACCTGTTTTAATCGACTGATTCAGTGTGGTACCACATTAGTACGTGGTCCAAACCAGAAAAAGCCCAGAATCTGGTCATCAACTATGAGAAATATGCGAAAGTACGAGCCTGAGGAGAGCAAATCGCAGGGCTAACCCAGACCTAACATGAGTTATTCTTTAAAATATTGATCCAAACCAGGTTTAATGGACTGTTTCATTGTGGTACCACATTACTACGTGATCCAAACCAGAAAAAACCCAGGATCTGTTCAACAAGTATGTGGAGAATGCGAAAGTATGTGTCTGATGATGGCAAATCCCAGGCCTATCCCAGACATAACATGCGTTGTCCTCTAAAATATTGGCCGAAACCAGGTTTAATGGACTGTTTCAGTGTGGTACCACATTACTACGTCATCCAAACCAGAAAACGCCCAGAATCTGGCCATCAGCTATGAGAAATATGCGAAAGTACGAGCCTGATCAGAGCAAATCCCAGAACTAACCAAGACCTAAGATGCGTTATCTTCTAAAATATTGATCGAAACCAGATTTAATGGACTGTTTCAGTGTGGTACCACATTACTACGTGATCCATACCAGAAAAACCCGGGATCTGTTCAGCAAGTATGTGAAAAACGCGAAACTATGAGCCTGATGGGGGCAAATCCCAGACCTATCCCAGACATAACATGCGTTATCCTCTAAAATATTGATCGAAACCAGGTTTAATGGACTGTTTCAGTGTGGTACCACATTACTACGTGATCCAATCCAGAAAAAGCCCAGGATCTAGCCATGAAGTATGAGAAATATGCGAAATTAGGAGCCTGATTAGGGCAAATCCTAGACCTAACCCACACCTAACATGCGTTCTCCTCTAAAATATTTATCAAGACCAGGTTTAATCGACTGTTTCAGTGTGGTACCACATTACTACGTGATCCAAACCAGAAAAAAACCCAGGATCTGTACAACTAGTATGTGAAGAATGCGAAAGTATGAGCCTGACGAGGGCAAATCCCAGACCTATCCCAGACATAGCTTGCGTTATCATCTAAAATATTGATCGAAACCAGGTTTAATGGACTGTTTCAGTGTGGTACCACATTACTACGTGATCCAAACCAGAAAAAACCCAGGATCTGTTCAACAAGTATGTGGAGAATGCGAAAGTGTGTGTCTGATGAGGGAAAATCCCAGGCCTAACCTAGATCTAACATGCGTTACCCTCAGAAATATTGATCGAAACCTGGTTTAATGGACTGTTTCAGTGTGGTACCACATTACTACGTGATCCAATCCAGAAAAAGTCCAGGCTCTAGCCATGAAGTATGAGAAATATGCGAAATTAGGAGCCTGATTAGGGCAAATCCTAGACCTAACCCAGACCTAACATGCGTAATCCTGTAAAATATTTATCAAGACCAGGTTTAATCGACTGTTTCAGTGTGGTACCACATTACTACGTGATCCCAACAAGAAAAACCCAGGATCTGTTCAACAAGTATGTGAAAAACGCGAAACTATGAGCCTGATGAGGGCAAATCCCAGACCTATCCCGGACATAACTTGCGTTATCCTCTAAAATATTGATCGAAACCAGGTTTAATGGACTGTTTCAATGTGGTACCACATTAGTACGTGGTCCAAACCAGAAAAAGCCCAGAATCTGGTCATCAACTATGCGAAATATGCGAAAGTACGAGCCTGATCAGAGCAAATCCCAGAAATAACCAAGACTTAACATGCGTTATCCCCTAAAATATTGATCGAAACCAGGTTTAATGGACTGTTTCAGTGTGGTGCCACATTACTACGTGATCTAAACCAGAAAAAACCCAGGATCTGTTCAACAAGTATGTGAAGAATGCGAAAGTATGTGTCTGATGAGGGAAAATGCCAGGCTTAACCTAGACCTAACATGCGTTACCCTCAAAGATATTGATCGAAACCGGGTTTAATGGACTGTTTCAGTGTGGTACCACATTACTACGTGATCCAAACCAGAAAAACCCAGGATCTGTTCAACAGGTATGCGAAAACCGCGAAACTATGAGCCTGACGAGGGCAAATCCCAGGCCTAACCTAGACCTAACATGCGTTACCCTCAAAAATATTGATCGAAACCTGGTTTAATGGACTGTTTCAGTGTGGTACCACATTACTACGTGATCCAAACCAGAAAAACCCAGGATATGTACAACTAGTATGTGAAGAATGCGAAAGTATGAGCCTGACGAGGGCAAATCCCAGATCTATCCCAGACATAACTTGCGTTATCATCTAAAATATTCACAGAAACCTGTTTTAATCGACTGTTTCAGTGTGGTACCACATTACTACGTGATCCAATCCAGAAAAAGCCAGGGATCTGTTCAACAAGTATGGGAAAAACGCGAAAGTATGAGCCTGAAGAGGCCAAATCCCAGACCTATCCCAGACATAACATGCGTTATCCTCTAAAATATTGATCAAAACCAGGTTTAATGGACTGTTTCATTGTGGTACCACTTTACTACGTGATCCAAACCAGAAAAAACCCAGGATCTGTTCAACAAGTATGTGGAGAATGCGAAAGTATGTGTCTGATGATGGCAAATCCCAGGCCTATCCCAGACATAACATGCGTTGTCCTCTAAAATATTGACCGAAACCAGGTTTAATGGACTGTTTCAGTGTGGTACCACATTACTACGTCATCCAAACCAGAAAACGCCCAGAATCTGGCCATCAGCTATGAGAAATATGCGAAAGTACGAGCCTGATCAGAGCAAATCCCAGAACTAACCAAGACCTAAGATGCGTTATCTTCTAAAATATTGATCGAAACCAGGTTTAATGGACTGTTTCAGTGTGGTACCACATTACTACGTGATCCAAACCAGAAAAACCCGGGATCTGTTCAACAAGTATGTGAAAAACGCGAAACTATGAGCCTAATGGGGGCAAATCCCAGACCTATCCCAGACATAACATGCGTTATACTCTAAAATATTGATCGAAACCAGGTTTAATGGACTGTTTCAGTGTGGTACCACATTACTACGTGATCCAATCCAGAAAAAGCCCAGGATCTAGCCATGAAGTATGAGAAATATGCGAAATTAGGAGCCTGATTAGGGCAAATCCTAGACCTAACCCACACCTAACATGCGTTCTCCTCTAAAATATTTATCAAGACCAGGTTTAATCGACTGTTTCAGTGTGGTACCACATTACTACGTGATCCAAACCAGAAAAAAACCCAGGATCTGTACAACTAGTATTTGAAGAATGCGAAAGTATGAGCCTGACGAGGGCAAATCCCAGACCTATCCCAGACATAACTTGCGTTATCATCTAAAATATTGACAGAAACCTGTTTTAATCGACTGTTTCAGTGTGGTACCACATTAGTACGTGATCCAAACCAGAAAAAGCCTAGAATCTGGTTATCAACTATGAGAAATATGCGAAAGTACGAGCCTGATGAGAGCAAATCCCAGAACTAACCAAGATTTAACATGCGTTATCCTCTAAAATATTGATCGAAACCAGGTTTAATGGACTGTTTCAGTGTGGTACCACATTACTACGTGATCCCAACAAGAAAAACCCAGGATCTGTTCAACAAGTATGTGAAAAACGCGAAACTATGAGCCTTATGAGGGCAAATCCCAGACCTATCCCAGACATAACTTGCGTTATCCTCTAAAATATTGATCGAAACCAGGTTTAATGGACTGTTTCAATGTGGTACCACATTACTACCTCATCCAAACCAGAAAACGCCCAGAATCTGTCCATCAACTATGAGAAATATGCGAAAGTACGAGCCTGATCAGAGCAAATCCCAGAAATAACCAAGACCTAACATGCGTTATCTTCTAAAATATTGACCGAAACCAGGTTTAATGGACTGTTTCAGTGTGGTACCACATTACTACGTGATCCAAACCAGAAAAACCCAGGATCTGTTCAACAAGTATGTGGAGAATGCGAAAGTATGTGTCTGATGATGGCACATCCCAAGCCTATCCCAGACATACCATGCGTTGTCCTCTAAAATATTGACCGAAACCAGGTTTAATGGACTGTTTCAGTGTGGTACCACATTACTACGTCATCTAAACCAGAAAACGCCCAGAAACTGGCCATCAACTATGAGAAATATGCGAAAGACCGAGCCTGATCAGAGCAAATCCCAGAACTAACCAAAACCTAACATGCGTTATCTTCTAAAATATTGATCGAAACCAGGTTTAATGGACTGTTTCAGTGTGGTACCACATTACTACGTGATCCAATCCAGAAGAAAACCCAGGATCTGTACAACTAGTATGTGAAGAATGCGAAAGTATGAGCCTGTCGATGGCAAATCCCAGAACAAACCAAGACTTAACATGCGTTTCCTCTAAAATATTGATCGAAACCAGGTTTAACGGACTGTTTCAGTGTGGTACCACATTACTACGTGATCCAAGCCAGAATAAACCCAGGATCTGGTCAACAAGTATGTGGAGAATGCGAAAGTATGAGCCTGACGAGGGCAAATCCCAGACCTATCCCAGACATAACATGCGTTATCCTCTAAAATATTGATCGAAACCAGGTTTAATGGACTGTTTCAGTGTGGTACCACATTACTACGTGATCCAAACCAGAAAAAACCCAGGATCTGTTCAACAAGTATGTGGAGAATGCGAAAGTATGGGTCTGATGATGGCAAATCCCAGGCCTAACCCAACCATAACATGCGTTATCCTCTAAAATATTGATCGAAACCAGGTTTAATTGAATGTTTCAGTGTGATACCACATTACTACCTGATCCAATCCAGAAAACGCCCAGGATCTAGCCATCAAGTATGAGAAATATGCGATAGTATGAGCCCGCTGAGGGCAAATCCTAGACCTAACCCAGACCTAACATGCGCTATCCTCTAATATATTTATCAAGACAAGATTTAATTGAATGTTTCAGTGTGGTACCACATTACTACGTGATCCAAACCAGAAAAAACCCAGGATCTGTTCAACAAGTATGTGGAGAATGCGAAAGTATGTGTCTGATGAGGGCAAATCCCAGGCCTAACCTAGACATAACATGCGTTATCCTCTAGAATATTGATCGAAACCAGGTTTAATGGACTGTTTCAGAGTGGTACCACATTACTACGTGATTCAAACCAGAAAAAGCCAGGGATCTGTTCAACAAGTATGTGAAAAATGCGAAGATATGGCCCTGATGAGGGCAAATCCCGGACCTATCCCAGAGCGAACTTGCGTTATCCTCTAAAATATTGATCGAAACCAGGTTTAATTTACTGTTTCAGTGTGGTACCACATTACTACGTGATCCAATCCAGAAAAAGCGCAGGATCTAGCCATGAAGTATGAGAAATATGCGAAATTAGGAGCCTGATTAGGGCAAATCCTAGACCTAACCCAGACCTAACATGCGTAATCCTGTAAAATATTTATCAAGACCAGGTTTAATCGACTGTTTCAGTGTGGTACCACACTACTACGTGATCCAAAACGGAAAAAAACCCAGGATCTGTACAACTAGTATGTGAAGGATGCGAAAGAATGAGCCTGACGAGGGCAAATCCCAGACCTATCCCAGACATAACTTGCGTTATCATCTAAAATATTGACAGAAACCTGTTTTAATCGACTGATTCAGTGTGGTACCACATTAGTACGTGGTCCAAACCAGAAAAAGCCCAGAATCTGGTCATCAACTATGAGAAATATGCGAAAGTACGAGCCTGAGGAGAGCAAATCGCAGGGCTAACCCAGACCTAACATGAGTTATTCTTTAAAATATTGATCCAAACCAGGTTTAATGGACTGTTTCATTGTGGTACCACATTACTACGTGATCCAAACCAGAAAAAACCCAGGATCTGTTCAACAAGTATGTGGAGAATGCGAAAGTATGTGTCTGATGATGGCAAATCCCAGGCCTATCCCAGACATAACATGCGTTGTCCTCTAAAATATTGGCCGAAACCAGGTTTAATGGACTGTTTCAGTGTGGTACCACATTACTACGTCATCCAAACCAGAAAACGCCCAGAATCTGGCCATCAGCTATGAGAAATATGCGAAAGTACGAGCCTGATCAGAGCAAATCCCAGAACTAACCAAGACCTAAGATGCGTTATCTTCTAAAATATTGATCGAAACCAGGTTTAATGGACTGTTTCAGTGTGGTACCACATTACTACGTGATCCATACCAGAAAAACCCGGGATCTGTTCAGCAAGTATGTGAAAAACGCGAAACTATGAGCCTGATGGGGGCAAATCCCAGACCTATCCCAGACATAACATGCGTTATCCTCTAAAATATTGATCGAAACCAGGTTTAATGGACTGTTTCAGTGTGGTACCACATTACTACGTGATCCAATCCAGAAAAAGCCCAGGATCTAGCCATGAAGTATGAGAAATATGCGAAATTAGGAGCCTGATTAGGGCAAATACTAGACCTAACCCACACCTAACATGCGTTCTCCTCTAAAATATTTATCAAGACCAGGTTTAATCGACTGTTTCAGTGTGGTACCACATTACTACGTGATCCAAACCAGAAAAAAACCCAGGATCTGTACAACTAGTATGTGAAGAATGCGAAAGTATGAGCCTGACGAGGGCAAATCCCAGACCTATCCCAGACATAGCTTGCGTTATCATCTAAAATATTGATCGAAACCAGGTTTAATGAACTGTTTCAGTGTGGTACCACATTACTACGTGATCCAAACCAGAAAAAACCCAGGATCTGTTCAACAAGTATGTGGAGAATGCGAAAGTGTGTGTCTGATGAGGGAAAATCCCAGGCCTAACCTAGATCTAACATGCGTTACCCTCAGAAATATTGATCGAAACCTGGTTTAATGGACTGTTTCAGTGTGGTACCACATTACTACGTGATCCAATCCAGAAAAAGTCCAGGCTCTAGCCATGAAGTATGAGAAATATGCGAAATTAGGAGCCTGATTAGGGCAAATCCTAGACCTAACCCAGACCTAACATGCGTAATCCTGTAAAATATTTATCAAGACCAGGTTTAATCGACTGTTTCAGTGTGGTACCACATTACTACGTGATCCCAACAAGAAAAACCCAGGATCTGTTCAACAAGTATGTGAAAAACGCGAAACTATGAGCCTGATGAGGGCAAATCCCAGACCTATCCCGGACATAACTTGCGTTATCCTCTAAAATATTGATCGAAACCAGGTTTAATGGACTGTTTCAATGTGGTACCACATTAGTACGTGGTCCAAACCAGAAAAAGCCCAGAATCTGGTCATCAACTATGCGAAATATGCGAAAGTACGAGCCTGATCAGAGCAAATCCCAGAAATAACCAAGACTTAACATGCGTTATCCCCTAAAATATTGATCGAAACCAGGTTTAATGGACTGTTTCAGTGTGGTGCCACATTACTACGTGATCTAAACCAGAAAAAACCCAGGATCTGTTCAACAAGTATGTGAAGAATGCGAAAGTATGTGTCTGATGAGGGAAAATGCCAGGCTTAACCTAGACCTAACATGCGTTACCCTCAAAGATATTGATCGAAACCGGGTTTAATGGACTGTTTCAGTGTGGTACCACATTACTACGTGATCCAAACCAGAAAAACCCAGGATCTGTTCAACAGGTATGCGAAAACCGCGAAACTATGAGCCTGACGAGGGCAAATCCCAGGCCTAACCTAGACCTAACATGCGTTACCCTCAAAAATATTGATCGAAACCTGGTTTAATGGACTGTTTCAGTGTGGTACCACATTACTACGTGATCCAAACCAGAAAAACCCAGGATATGTACAACTAGTATGTGAAGAATGCGAAAGTATGAGCCTGACGAGGGCAAATCCCAGATCTATCCCAGACATAACTTGCGTTATCATCTAAAATATTCACAGAAACCTGTTTTAATCGACTGTTTCAGTGTGGTACCACATTACTACGTGATCCAATCCAGAAAAAGCCAGGGATCTGTTCAACAAGTATGGGAAAAACGCGAAAGTATGAGCCTGAAGAGGCCAAATCCCAGACCTATCCCAGACATAACATGCGTTATCCTCTAAAATATTGATCAAAACCAGGTTTAATGGACTGTTTCATTGTGGTACCACTTTACTACGTGATCCAAACCAGAAAAAACCCAGGATCTGTTCAACAAGTATGTGGAGAATGCGAAAGTATGTGTCTGATGATGGCAAATCCCAGGCCTATCCCAGACATAACATGCGTTGTCCTCTAAAATATTGACCGAAACCAGGTTTAATGGACTGTTTCAGTGTGGTACCACATTACTACGTCATCCAAACCAGAAAACGCCCAGAATCTGGCCATCAGCTATGAGAAATATGCGAAAGTACGAGCCTGATCAGAGCAAATCCCAGAACTAACCAAGACCTAAGATGCGTTATCTTCTAAAATATTGATCGAAACCAGGTTTAATGGACTGTTTCAGTGTGGTACCACATTACTACGTGATCCAAACCAGAAAAACCCGGGATCTGTTCAACAAGTATGTGAAAAACGCGAAACTATGAGCCTAATGGGGGCAAATCCCAGACCTATCCCAGACATAACATGCGTTATACTCTAAAATATTGATCGAAACCAGGTTTAATGGACTGTTTCAGTGTGGTACCACATTACTACGTGATCCAATCCAGAAAAAGCCCAGGATCTAGCCATGAAGTATGAGAAATATGCGAAATTAGGAGCCTGATTAGGGCAAATCCTAGACCTAACCCACACCTAACATGCGTTCTCCTCTAAAATATTTATCAAGACCAGGTTTAATCGACTGTTTCAGTGTGGTACCACATTACTACGTGATCCAAACCAGAAAAAAACCCAGGATCTGTACAACTAGTATTTGAAGAATGCGAAAGTATGAGCCTGACGAGGGCAAATCCCAGACCTATCCCAGACATAACTTGCGTTATCATCTAAAATATTGACAGAAACCTGTTTTAATCGACTGTTTCAGTGTGGTACCACATTAGTACGTGATCCAAACCAGAAAAAGCCTAGAATCTGGTTATCAACTATGAGAAATATGCGAAAGTACGAGCCTGATGAGAGCAAATCCCAGAACTAACCAAGATTTAACATGCGTTATCCTCTAAAATATTGATCGAAACCAGGTTTAATGGACTGTTTCAGTGTGGTACCACATTACTACGTGATCCCAACAAGAAAAACCCAGGATCTGTTCAACAAGTATGTGAAAAACGCGAAACTATGAGCCTTATGAGGGCAAATCCCAGACCTATCCCAGACATAACTTGCGTTATCCTCTAAAATATTGATCGAAACCAGGTTTAATGGACTGTTTCAATGTGGTACCACATTACTACCTCATCCAAACCAGAAAACGCCCAGAATCTGTCCATCAACTATGAGAAATATGCGAAAGTACGAGCCTGATCAGAGCAAATCCCAGAAATAACCAAGACCTAACATGCGTTATCTTCTAAAATATTGACCGAAACCAGGTTTAATGGACTGTTTCAGTGTGGTACCACATTACTACGTGATCCAAACCAGAAAAACCCAGGATCTGTTCAACAAGTATGTGAAAAACGCGAAACTATGAGCCTGATGAGGGCAAATCCCAGACCTATCACAGACATAACATGCGTTATCCTCTAAAATATTGATCGAAACCAGGTTTAGTGGACTGTTTCAGTGTGGTACCACATTACTACGTGATCCAAACCAGAACAAAACCCAGGATCTGTACAACTAGTATGTGAAGAATGTGAATGTATGAGCCTGACGAGGGCAAAGCCCAGACCTATCCCAGACATAACTTGCGCTATCATCTAAAATATTGACCGAAACCTGCTTTAATCGACAGTTTCAGTGTGGTACCACATTACAACGTGATCCAAACCAGAAAAAGCCCAGAATCTGGCCATCAACTATGTGAAATATGCGAAAGTACGAGCCTGATGAGAGCAAATCCCAGACCTAACCTAGACATAACATGCGTTATCCTCTAAAATATTGATCCAAACCAGGTTTAATGGACTGTTTCAGTGTGGTACCACATTAGTACATGATCCAAACCAGAATGAGCCAGGGATCTGTTCAACAAGTATGTGAAAAACGCGAAAGTATGACCCTGATGAACGCAAATCCCAGGCCTAACCTAGTCCTAACGTGCGTCATCCTCTAAAATATTCATCGAAACTAGGTTTAGTGGACTGTTTCAGTGTGGTACCACATTACTACGTGATTCAAACCAGAAAAACCCAGAATCTGTTCAACAAGTATGTGAAAAACGCGAAACTATGAGCCTGAAGAGGGCAAATCCCAGACCTATCCCAGACATAACATGCGTTATCCTCTAAAATGTTGATCAAAACCTGGTTTAATGGACTGTTTCAGTGTGGTACCACATTACTACGTGATCCAAACCAGAAAAAACCCAGAATCTGTTCAACAAGTATGTGAAAAACGCGAAACTATGAGCCTGAAGAGGGCAAATCCCAGACCTATCCCAGACATAACATGCGTTATCCTCTAAAATATTGATCGAAACCAGGTTTAATGGACTGTTTCAGTGTGGTACCACATTACTACGTGATCCAAACCAGAAAAAGCCAGGGATCTGTACAACAAGTATGTGAAAAATGCGAAAATATGAGCCTGATTAGGGCAAATCCTAGACCTAACCCAGACCTAACATGCGTTATCCTCAAAAATATTGATCGAAACCAGGTTTAATTGAATGTTTCAGTGTGGTACCATATTACTACGTGATCCAATCCAGAAAAAAACCCAGGATCTAGCTATGAAGTATGAGAAATATGCGAAATTAGAAGCCTGATTAGGGCAAATCCTAGACCTAACCCAGACCTAACATGCGTAATCCTGTAAAATATTTATCAACACCAGGTTTAATCGACTGTTTCAGTGTGGTACCACTTTACTACGTGATCCAAACCAGAAAAAACCCAGGATCTGTTCAACAAGTATGTGGAGAATGCGAAAGTATGTGTCTGATGATGGCAAATCCCAGGCCTATCCCAGACATAACATGCGTTGTCCTCTAAAATATTGACCGAAACCAGGTTTAATGGACTGTTTCAGTGTGGTACCACATTACTACGTCATCCAAACCAGAAAACGCCCAGAATCTGGCCATCAGCTATGAGAAATATGCGAAAGTACGAGCCTGATCAGAGCAAATCCCAGAACTAACCAAGACCTAAGATGCGTTATCTTCTAAAATATTGATCGAAACCAGGTTTAATGGACTGTTTCAGTGTGGTACCACATTACTACGTGATCCAAACCAGAAAAACCCGGGATCTGTTCAACAAGTATGTGAAAAACGCGAAACTATGAGCCTAATGGGGGCAAATCCCAGACCTATCCCAGACATAACATGCGTTATACTCTAAAATATTGATCGAAACCAGGTTTAATGGACTGTTTCAGTGTGGTACCACATTACTACGTGATCCAATCCAGAAAAAGCCCAGGATCTAGCCATGAAGTATGAGAAATATGCGAAATTAGGAGCCTGATTAGGGCAAATCCTAGACCTAACCCACACCTAACATGCGTTCTCCTCTAAAATATTTATCAAGACCAGGTTTAATCGACTGTTTCAGTGTGGTACCACATTACTACGTGATCCAAACCAGAAAAAAACCCAGGATCTGTACAACTAGTATTTGAAGAATGCGAAAGTATGAGCCTGACGAGGGCAAATCCCAGACCTATCCCAGACATAACTTGCGTTATCATCTAAAATATTGACAGAAACCTGTTTTAATCGACTGTTTCAGTGTGGTACCACATTAGTACGTGATCCAAACCAGAAAAAGCCTAGAATCTGGTTATCAACTATGAGAAATATGCGAAAGTACGAGCCTGATGAGAGCAAATCCCAGAACTAACCAAGATTTAACATGCGTTATCCTCTAAAATATTGATCGAAACCAGGTTTAATGGACTGTTTCAGTGTGGTACCACATTACTACGTGATCCCAACAAGAAAAACCCAGGATCTGTTCAACAAGTATGTGAAAAACGCGAAACTATGAGCCTTATGAGGGCAAATCCCAGACCTATCCCAGACATAACTTGCGTTATCCTCTAAAATATTGATCGAAACCAGGTTTAATGGACTGTTTCAATGTGGTACCACATTACTACCTCATCCAAACCAGAAAACGCCCAGAATCTGTCCATCAACTATGAGAAATATGCGAAAGTACGAGCCTGATCAGAGCAAATCCCAGAAATAACCAAGACCTAACATGCGTTATCTTCTAAAATATTGACCGAAACCAGGTTTAATGGACTGTTTCAGTGTGGTACCACATTACTACGTGATCCAAACCAGAAAAACCCAGGATCTGTTCAACAAGTATGTGAAAAACGCGAAACTATGAGCCTGATGAGGGCAAATCCCAGACCTATCACAGACATAACATGCGTTATCCTCTAAAATATTGATCGAAACCAGGTTTAGTGGACTGTTTCAGTGTGGTACCACATTACTACGTGATCCAAACCAGAACAAAACCCAGGATCTGTACAACTAGTATGTGAAGAATGTGAATGTATGAGCCTGACGAGGGCAAAGCCCAGACCTATCCCAGACATAACTTGCGCTATCATCTAAAATATTGACCGAAACCTGCTTTAATCGACAGTTTCAGTGTGGTACCACATTACAACGTGATCCAAACCAGAAAAAGCCCAGAATCTGGCCATCAACTATGTGAAATATGCGAAAGTACGAGCCTGATGAGAGCAAATCCCAGACCTAACCTAGACATAACATGCGTTATCCTCTAAAATATTGATCCAAACCAGGTTTAATGGACTGTTTCAGTGTGGTACCACATTAGTACATGATCCAAACCAGAATGAGCCAGGGATCTGTTCAACAAGTATGTGAAAAACGCGAAAGTATGACCCTGATGAACGCAAATCCCAGGCCTAACCTAGTCCTAACGTGCGTCATCCTCTAAAATATTCATCGAAACTAGGTTTAGTGGACTGTTTCAGTGTGGTACCACATTACTACGTGATTCAAACCAGAAAAACCCAGAATCTGTTCAACAAGTATGTGAAAAACGCGAAACTATGAGCCTGAAGAGGGCAAATCCCAGACCTATCCCAGACATAACATGCGTTATCCTCTAAAATGTTGATCAAAACCTGGTTTAATGGACTGTTTCAGTGTGGTACCACATTACTACGTGATCCAAACCAGAAAAAACCCAGAATCTGTTCAACAAGTATGTGAAAAACGCGAAACTATGAGCCTGAAGAGGGCAAATCCCAGACCTATCCCAGACATAACATGCGTTATCCTCTAAAATATTGATCGAAACCAGGTTTAATGGACTGTTTCAGTGTGGTACCACATTACTACGTGATCCAAACCAGAAAAAGCCAGGGATCTGTACAACAAGTATGTGAAAAATGCGAAAATATGAGCCTGATTAGGGCAAATCCTACACCTAACCCAGACCTAACATGCGTTATCCTCAAAAATATTGATCGAAACCAGGTTTAATTGAATGTTTCAGTGTGGTACCATATTACTACGTGATCCAATCCAGAAAAAAACCCAGGATCTAGCTATGAAGTATGAGAAATATGCGAAATTAGAAGCCTGATTAGGGCAAATCCTAGACCTAACCCAGACCTAACATGCGTAATCCTGTAAAATATTTATCAACACCAGGTTTAATCGACTGTTTCAGTGTGGTACCACACTACTACGTGATCCAAAACGGAAAAAAACCCAGGATCTGTTCAACAAGTATGTGAAAAACGCGAAACTATGAGCCTGATGAGGGCAAATCCCAGGCCTAGCCTAGACATAACATGCGTTATCCTCTAAAATATTGATCGAAACCAGGTATAATTGAATGTTTCAGTGTGATACCTCATTACTACCTGATCCAATCCAGAAAAAGCCCAGGATCTAGCCATCAAGTATGAGAAATATGCGATAGTATGAGCTCGCTGAGGGCAAATCCCAGGCCTAACCTAGACATAACATGCGTTATCCTCTAAAATATTGATCGAAACCAGGTATAATTTAATGTTCCAGTGTGATACCACATTTCTACCTGATCCAATCCAGAAAAAGCCCAGGATCTAGCAATCAAGTATGAGAAATATGCGATAGTATGAGCCCGCTGAGGGCAAATCCTAGACCTAACCCAGACCTAACATGCGTTATCCTCTAAAATATTTATCAAGACCAGATTTAATTGAATGTTTCAGTGTGGTACCACATTACTACGTGATCCAAACCAGAAAAACCCAGGATCTGTTCAACAAGTATGTGAAAAACGCGAAACTATGAGCCTGATGAGGGCAAAATCCCAGACCTATCCCAGACATAACATGCGTTATCCTCTAAAATATTTATCGAAACCAGGTTTAATGGACTGTTTCAGTGTGGTACCACACAACTACGTGATCCAAACCAGAAAAAGCCCAGAATCTGGTCATCAACTATCAGAAATATGCGAAAGTACGAGCCTGATGAGAGCAAATCCCAGAACTAACCAAGACTTAACATGCGTTATCCTCTAAAATATTGATCGAAACCAGGTTTAATGGACTGTTTCAGTGTTGTACCACAGTACTACGTGATCCAAACCAGAAAAACCCAGGATCTGTTCAACAAGTATGTGAAAAACGCGAAACTATGAGCCTGGTGAGGGCAAAATCCCAGACCTATCCCAGACATAACATGCGTTATCCTCTAAAATATTGATCGAAACCAGGTTTAATGGACTGTTTCAGTGTGGTGCCACATTACTACGTGATCCAAACCAGAAAAACCCAGGATCTGTTCAACAAGTATGTGAAAAACGCGAAACTATGAGCCTGATGAGGGCAAAATCCCAGACCTATCCCAGACATAACATGCGTTATCCTCTAAAATATTGATCGAAACCAAGTTTAATGGACTGTTTCAGTGTGGTACCACATTACTACGTGATCCAAACCAGAAAAACCCAGGATCTGTTCAACAAGTATGTGAAAAACGCGAAACTATGAGCCTGATGAGGGCAAAATCCCATACCTATCCCAGACATAACATGCGTTATCCTCTAATATATTGATCAAAACCAGGTTTAATGAACTGTTTCAGTGTGGTTCCCCATTACTACGTGATCCAAACCAGAAAAAACCCAGGATCTGTTCAACAAGTATGTGGAGAATGCGAAAGTATGTGTCTGATGATGGCAAATCCCAGACCTATCCCAGACATAACATGCGTTATCCTCTAAAATATTGACCGAAACCTGTTTTAGTCGACTGTATCAGTGTGGAACCACATTACTACGTGATCCAAACCAGAAAAAGCCCAGAATCTGGCCATCAGCTATGAGAAATATGCGAAAGTACGATCCTGATGAGAGCAAATCCCAGACCTAACCTAGACCTAACATGCGTTATTCTCTTAAATATTGATCGAAGCCAGGTTTAATGGACTGTTTCAGTGTTGTACCACATTAGTACGTGATCCAATCCAGAAAAAGCCCAGGATATAGCCATCCAGTATGAGAAATATGCGAAAGTTTGAGCCTGATGAGGGCAAATCCCTGGCCTAACCTAGACATAACATGCGTTATCCTCTAAAATATTGATCGAAACCAGGTTTAAGCGACTGTTTCAGTGTGGTACCACATTACTACGTGATCCAAACCAGAAAAAGCCAGGGATCTGTTCAACAAGTATGTGAAGAATGCGAAAGTATGAGCCTGACGAGGGCAAAGCCCAGACCAATCCCAGACATAACTTGCGTTATCACCTAAAATATTGACCGAAACCTGCTTTAATCGACTGTTTCAGTGTGGTACCACATTACTACGTCATCCAAACCAGAGAAAGCCCAGAATCTGGCCATCAACTATGAGAAATATGCGAAAGCACGAGCCTGATGAGAGCAAATCCCAGAACTAACCAAGACTTAACATGCGTTATCCTCTAAAATATTGATCGAAACCAGGTTTAATGGACTGTTTCAGTGTGGTACCACATTACTACGTGATCCAAACCAGAAAAACCCAGGATCTGTTCAACAAGTATGTGAAAAACGTGAAACTATGAGCCTGATGAGGGCAAAATCCTTGACGTATCCCAGACATAACATGCGTTATCCTCTAAAATATTGATCGAAACCAGGTGTAATGGACTGTTTCAGTGTGGTACCACATTACTACGTGATCCAAACCAGAAAAACCCAGGATCTGTTCAACAAGTATGTGAAAAACGCGAAACTATGAGCCTGATGAGGGCAAAGCCCAGACCAATCCCAGACATAATTTGCGTTATCACCTAAAATATTGACCGAAACCTGCTTTAATCGACTGTTTCAGTGTGGTACCACATTACTACGTGATCCAAACCAGAGAAAGCCCAGAATCTGGCCATCAACTATGAGAAATATGCGAAAGTACGAGACTGATGAGAGCAAATCCCAGACCTAACCTAGACCTTACATGCGTTATTCTCTTAAATATTGATCGAAGCCAGGTTTAATGGACTGTTTCAGTGTGGTACCACATTACTACGTGATCCAAACCAGAAAAAGCCAGGGATCTAGCCATCAAGTATGAGAAATATGCGATAGTATGAGCCCGCTGAGGGCAAATCCTAGACCTAACCCAGACCTAATATGCGTTATCCTCTAAAATATTTATCAAGACCAGATTTAATTGAATGTTTCAGTGTGGTACCACATTACTACGTGATCCAAACCAGAAAAAACCCAGGATCTGTTCAACAAGTAAGTGAAAAATGCGAAGATATGACTCTGATGAGGGCAAATCCCGGACCTATCCCAGACCGAACTTGCGTTACCCTCTAAAATATTGATCGAAACCAGGTTTAATTTACTGTTTCAGTGTGGTACCTCATTACTACGTGATCCAATCCAGAAAAAGCCCAGGATCTAGCCATGAAGTATGTGAAATATGCGAAATTATGAGCCTGATTAGGGCAAATCCTAGACCTAACCCAGACCTAACATGCGTTATCCTCTAAAATATTTATCAAGACCAGGTTTAAGCGACTGTTTCAGTGTGGTACCACATTACTACGTGATCCAAACCAGAAAAAAACCCAGGATCTGTACAACTAGTATGTGAAGAATGCGAAAGTATGAGACTGCTGAGAGCAAATCCCAGACCTAACCAAGACCTAACATGCGACACCCTCAAAAATATTGATCGAAACCAGGTTTAAAGGACTGTTTCAGAGTGGTACCACATTACTACGTGATCCAATCCAGAAAAAGCCAGGGATCTGTACAACAAGTATGTGAAAAATGCGAAAATATGTGTCTGATGATGGCAGATCCCATGCCTATCCCAGACATAACATGCGTTATCCTCTAAAATACTGATCGAAACCAGTTTTAATCGACTGTTTCAGTGTGGTAAAACATTGCTACGTGATCCAAACCAGAAAAAACCCAGGATCAGTTCAACAAGTATGTGGAGAATGCGGATGTATGTGTCTGATGAGGGCAAATCCCAGGCCTAACCTAGACATAACATGCGTTATCCTCTAAAATATTCATCGAAACCAGGATTAATGGACAGTTTCAGTGTGGTACCACAGTACTACGTGATCCAAACCAGAAAAACCCAGGATCTGTTCAACAAGTATGTGAAAAACGCGAAACTATGAGCCTGATGAGGGCATATCCCAGACCTAACCAAGACCTAACATGCGTTATTCTCTAAAATATTGATCGAAACCAGGTTTAGTGGACTGTTTCAGTGTGGTACCACATTACTACGTGATCCAAACCAGAAAAAACCCACGCTCTAGGCAACAAGTATGAGAAATGTGCGAAAGTATGAGCCTGATGAGGGCAAATCCTAGACCTAACCCAGACATAACTTGCGTTATCATTTAAAATATTGACCGAAACCTGTTTTAATGGACTGTTTCAGTGTGGTACCACATTACTACGTGATCCAAACCAGAAAACGCCCAGAATCTGGCCATCAATTATGAGAAATATGCGAAAGTACGAGCCTGATCAGAGCAAATCCCAGAACTAACCAAGACGTAACATGCGTTATCCTCTAAAATATTGATCGAAACCAGGTTTAATGGACAGTTTCGGTGTGGTACCACATTACTACGGGATCCAAACCAGAAAATGGCCAGAATCTGGCCGTCAAGTATGAGAAATATGCGTAAGTACGAGCCTGATGAGAGCAAATCCCAGACCTAATCGAGACCTAACATGAGTTATTCTCTAAAATATTCATCGAAACCAGGTTTAATGGACTTATTCAGTGTGGTGCCACATTACTACGTGATCCAAACCAGAAAAAACCGTGGATCCGTTCAACATGTATATGAAGAATGCGAAAGTATGAGCCTGACGAGGGCAATTCCGAGACCTATCCCAGACATAACTTGCGTTATCATTTAAAATATTGACCGAAACCTGTTTTAATGGACTGTTTCAGTGTGGTACCACATTACTACGTGATCCAAACCAGAAAACGCCCAGAATCTGGCCATCAACTATGAGAAATATGCGAAAGTACGAGCCTGATCAGAGCAAATCCCAGAACTAACCAAGACGTAACATGCGTTATCTTCTAAAATATTGATCGGAACCAGGTTTAATGGACTGTTTCAGTGTGGTACCACATTACTACGTGATCCAAACCAGAACAAAACCCAGGATCTGTACAACTAGTATGTGAGGAATGCGAAAGTATGAGCCTGACGAGGGCAAAGCCCAGACCTATCCCAGACATAACTTGCGTTATCATCTAAAATATTGACCGAAACCTGTTTTAATGGACTGTTTCAGTGTGGTACCACATTACTACGTGATCCAAACCAGAAAACGCCCAGAATCTGGCCATCAACTATGACAAATATGCCAAAGTACGAGCCTGATCAGAGCAAATCCCAGAACTAACCAAGCCGTAACATGCGTTATCTTCTAAAATATTGATCGAAACCAGGTTTAATGGACTCTTTCAGTGTGGTACCACATTACAACGTGATCCAAACCAGAAAAAGCCCAGAATCTGGCCATCAACTATGAGAAATATGCGACAGTACGAGCCTGATGAGAGCAAATCCCAGACCTAACCAAGACCTAACATGCGTCATCCTCTAAAATATTGATCGAAACCAGGTTTAATGGACAGTTTCAGTGTGGTACCACATTGCTACGTGATCCAAACCAGAAAAAACCCAGGATCCGTTCAACAAGTATGTGGAGAATGCGAAAGTATGTGTCTGATGATGGCAAATCCCAGGCCTATCCCAGACACACCATGCGTTATCCTCCATAATACTGATCGAAACCAAGTTTAATGGACTGTTTCAGTGTGGTACCACATTACTACGTGATGCAAACCAGAAAAAGCCAGGGATCTGTTCAACAAGTACGTGAAAAATGCGACGATATGACCCTGATGTGGGCAAATCCCGGACCTAGCCCAGACCGAACTTGCGTTATCCTCTAAAATATTCATCGAAACCAGGTTTAATTTACTGTTTCAGTGTGGTACCACATTACTACGTGATCCAATCCAGATAAAGCCCAGGATCTAGCCATGGAGTGTGAGAAATATGCGAAATTATGAGCCTGATTAGGGCAAATCCTAGACCTAACCCGGACCTAACATGCGTTATCCTCTAAAATATTTGTCAAGACCAGGTTTAATCGACTGTTTCAGTGTGGTACCACATTACTACGTGATCCAAACCAGAAAAAAACCCAGGATCTGTACAACTAGTATGTGAAGAATGCGAAAGTATGAGCCTGACGAGGGCAAATCCCAGACCTATCCCAGACATAACTTGCGTTATCATCTAAAATATTGACCGAAACCTGTTTTAATCGACTCTTTCAGTGTGGTACCACATTACTACGTGATCCAAACCAGAAAACGGCCAGAATCTGGCCATCAACTATGAGAAATATGCGAAAGTATGAGCCTGCTGAGGGCAAATCCTAGTCCTAACCCAGACCTAACATGAGTTATTCTCTAAAATATTGATCCAAACCAGGTTTAATGGACTGTTTCAGTGTGGTACCACATTAGTACATGATCCAAACCAGAATAAGCCAGGGATCTGTTCAACAAGTATGTGAAAAAGGCGAAAGTTTGACCCTGATGAGGGCAAATCCCAGGCCTAACCTAGACCTAACATGCGTTATCCTCTAAAATATTGATCGAAACTAGGTTTAATGGACCGTTTCAGTGTGGTACCACAGTACTACGTGATCCAAACCAGAAAAACCCAGGATCTGTACAACTAGTATGTGAAGAATGCGAAAGTATGAGCCTGACAAGGGCAAATCTCAGACCTATCCCAGACCTAACTTGCGTTGTCCTCTAAAACATTGATCGAAACTAGGTTTAATGGACCGTTTCAGTGTGGTACCACAGTACTACGTGATCCAAACCAGAAAAACCCAGGATCTGTACAACTAGTATGTGAAGAATGCGAAAGTATGAGCCTGACGAGGGCAAATCCCAGACCTATCCCAGACCTAACTTGCGTTGTCCTCTAAAATATTGATGGAAACCAGGTTTAGTGGAGTGTTTCAGTGTGGTACCACATTACTACGTGATCCAAACCAGAAAACGCCCAGAATCTGGCCATCAACTATGAGAAATATGCGAAAGTACGAGCCTGAGTAGAGCAAATCGCAGACCTAACCCAGACCTAACATGAGTTATTCTCTAAAATATTGATCCAAACCAGGGTTAATGGAATGTTTCAGTGTGGTACCACATTAGTACATGATCCAAACCAGAATAAGCCAGGGATCTGTTCAACAAGTATGTGAAAAAGGCGAAAGTATGACCCTGATGGGGAAAATCCCAGGCCTAACCTAGACCTAACATGCGTTATCCTCTAAAATATTGATCGAAACCAGGTTTAATGGACTGTTTCAGTGTGGTACCACATTACTACCTGATCCAAACCAGAAAAAACCCACGATCTAGGCAACAAGTATGAGAAATGTGCGAAAATATGAGCCTGATGAGGGCAAATCCTAGACATAACCCAGACCTAACATGCGTTATTCTCTAAAATATTGATCGAAACCAGGTTTAATGGACTGTTTCAGTGTGGTACCACATTACTACCTGATCCAAACCAGAAAAAACCCACGATCTAGGCAACAAGTATGAGAAATGTGCGAAAATATGAGCCTGATGAGGGCAAATCCTAGACATAACCCAGACCTAACATGCGTTATCCTCTAAAATATTTATCAAGACCAGGTCTAATTGAATGTTTCAGTGTGGTACCACATTACTACCTGATCCAAACCAGAAAAAACCCAGGATCTGTTCAACAAGTATGTGGAGAATGCGAAAGTATGTGTCTGATGCTGGCAAATCCCAGGCCTAACCTAACCATAACATGCGTTATCCTCTAAAATATTGATCGAAACCAGGTTTAATTGAATGATTCAGTGTGACCCCACATTACTACGTGATCCAAACCAGAAAATGGCCAGAATCTGGCCATCAAGTATGAGAAATATGCGAAAGTACGAGCCTGATGAGAGCAAATCCCAGACCTAACCGAGACCTAACATGAGTTATTTTCTAAAATATTCATCGAAACCAGGTTTAATGGACCTACTCAGTGTGGTACCACATTAGTACATGATCCAAACCAGAATAAGCCAGGGATCTGTTCAACAAGTATGTGAAAAAGGCGAAAGTATGACCCTGATGGGGGCAAATCCCAGGCCTAACCTAGACCTAACATGCGTTATCCTCTAAAATATTGATCGAAACAAGGTTCAATGGACTGTTTCAGTGTGGTACCACAGTACTACGTGATCCAAACCAGAAAAACCCAGGATCTGTTCAACAAGCATGTGAAAAATGCGAAAGTATGACCCTGATGAGGGCAAATCCCAGACCTATCCCAGACCTAACATGCGTTGTCCTCTAAAATATTGATGGAAACCAGGTTTAATTGAGTGTTTCAGTGTGGTACCACATTACTACGTGATCCAAACCAGAAAAACCCAGGATCTGTTCAACAAGTATGTGAAAAACGCGAAAGTATGAGCCTGATGAGGGCAAATCCCAGACCTAACCAAGACCTAACATGCGTTATTCTCTAAAATATTGATCGAAACCAGGTTTAATGGACTGTTTCAGTGTGGTACCACATTACTACCTGATCCAAACCAGAAAAAACCCACGATCTTGGCAACAAGTATGAGAAATGTGCGAAAATATGAGCCTGATGAGGGCAAATCCTAGACATAACCCAGACCTAACATGCGTTATCCTCTAAAATATTTATCAAGACCAGGTCTAATTGAATGTTTCAGTGTGGTACCACATTACTACCTGATCCAAACCAGAAAAAACCCAGGATCTGTTCAACAAGTATGTGGAGAATGCGAAGGTATGTGTCTGATGCTGGCAAATCCCAGGCCTAACCTAACCATAACATGCGTTATCCTCTAAAATATTGATCGAAACCAGGTTTAATCGACTGTTTCAGTGTGGTACCATATTACTACGTGATCCAAACCAGAAAAAGCCCAGAATCTGGCCATCAACTATGAGAAATATGCGAAAGTACGAGCCTGATGAGAGCAAATCCCAGACCAAACCAAGACCTAACATGCGTCATCCTCTAGAATATTGATCGAAACCAGGTTTAATGGACTGTTTCAGTGTGGTACCACATTACTACGTGATCCAATCCAGAAAAAGCCAGGGATCTGTTCTACAAGTATGTGAAAAATGCGAAAATATGACCCTGATGAGGGCAAATCCCGAACCTATCCCAGACCTAACATGCGTTATCCTCTAAAATATTGATCGAAACCAGGTTTAATGGACTGTTTCAGTTTGGTACCACATTGCTACGTGATCCAAACCAGAAAAAACCCAGGATCCGTTCAACAAGTATGTGGAGAATGCGAAAGTATGTGTCTGATGATGGCAAATCCCAGGCCTATCCCAGACATAACATGCGTCATCCTCCAAAATACTGACCGAAACCAGGTTTAATGGGCTGTTTCAGTGTGGTACCACATTACTACGTGATGCAAACCAGAAAAAGCCAGGGATATGTTCAACAAGTATGTGAAAAATGCGACGATATATCCCTGATGAGGGCAAATCCCGGACCTATCCCAGACCTAACATGCGTTATCCTCTAAAATATTGATCGAAACCAGGTTTAATGGACTGTTTCAGTGTGGTACCACATTACTACGTGATCCAAACCAGAAAAACCCAGGATCTGTTCAACAAGTATGTGAAAAACGCGAAAGTATGAGCCTGATGAGGGCAAATCCCAGACCTAACCAAGACCTAACATGCGTTATGTTCTAAAATGTTGATCGAAACCAGGTTTAATGGACTGTTTCAGTGTGGTACCACATTACTACGTGATCCAAACCAGAAAAACCCAGGATCTGTACAACTAGTATGTGAAGAATGCGAAAGTATGAGCCTGACAAGGGCAAATCTCAGACCTATCCCAGACCTAACTTGCGTTGTCCTCTAAAACATTGATCGAAACTAGGTTTAATGGACCGTTTCAGTGTGGTACCACAGTACTACGTGATCCAAACCAGAAAAACCCAGGATCTGTACAACTAGTATGTGAAGAATGCGAAAGTATGAGCCTGACGAGGGCAAATCCCAGACCTATCCCAGACCTAACTTGCGTTGTCCTCTAAAATATTGATGGAAACCAGGTTTAGTGGAGTGTTTCAGTGTGGTACCACATTACTACGTGATCCAAACCAGAAAACGCCCAGAATCTGGCCATCAACTATGAGAAATATGCGTAAGTACGAGCCTGAGTAGAGCAAATCGCAGACCTAACCCAGACCTAACATGAGTTATTCTCTAAAATATTGATCCAAACCAGGGTTAATGGACTGTTTCAGTGTGGTACCACATTAGTACATGATCCAAACCAGAATAAGCCAGGGATCTGTTCAACAAGTATGTGAAAAAGGCGAAAGTATGACACTGATGGGGAAAATCCCAGGCCTAACCTAGACCTAACATGCGTTATCCTCAAAAATATTGATCGAAACCAGGTTTAATGGACTGTTTCAGTGTGGTACCACATTACTACCTGATCCAAACCAGAAAAAACCCACGATCTAGGCAACAAGTATGAGAAATGTGCGAAAATATGAGCCTGATGAGGGCAAATCCTAGACATAACCCAGACCTAACATGCGTTATTCTCTAAAATATTGATCGAAACCAGGTTTAATGGACTGTTTCAGTGTGGTACCACATTACTACCTGATCCAAACCAGAAAAAACCCACGATCTAGGCAACAAGTATGAGAAATGTGCGAAAATATGAGCCTGGTGAGGGCAAATCCTAGACATAACCCAGACCTAACATGCGTTATCCTCTAAAATATTTATCAAGACCAGGTCTAATTGAATGTTTCAGTGTGGTACCACATTACTACCTGATCCAAACCAGAAAAAACCCAGGATCTGTTCAACAAGTATGTGGAGAATGCGAAAGTATGTGTCTGATGCTGGCAAATCCCAGGCCTAACCTAACCATGACATGCGTTATCCTCTAAAATATTGATCGAAACCAGGTTTAATTGAATGATTCAGTGTGACCCCACATTACTACGTGATCCAAACCAGAAAATGGCCAGAATCTGGCCATCAAGTATGAGAAATATGCGAAAGTACGAGCCTGATGAGAGCAAATCCCAGACCTAACCGAGACCTAACATGAGTTATTCTCTAAAATATTCATCGAAACCAGGTTTAATGGACCTACTCAGTGTGGTACCACATTAGTACATGATCCAAACCAGAATAAGCCAGGGATCTGTTCAACAAGTATGTGAAAAAGGCGAAAGTATGACCCTGATGGGGGCAAATCCCAGGCCTAACCTAGACCTAACATGCGTTATCCTCTAAAATATTGATCGAAACAAGGTTCAATGGACTGTTTCAGTGTGGTACCACAGTACTACGTGATCCAAACCAGAAAAACCCAGGATCTGTTCAACAAGCATGTGAAAAATGCGAAAGTATGACCCTGATGAGGGCAAATCCCAGACCTATCCCAGACCTAACATGCGTTGTCCTCTAAAATATTGATGGAAACCAGGTTTAATTGAGTGTTTCAGTGTGGTACCACATTACTACGTGATCCAAACCAGAAAAACCCAGGATCTGTTCAACAAGTATGTGAAAAACGCGAAAGTATGAGCCTGATGAGGGCAAATCCCAGACCTAACCAAGACCTAACATGCGTTATTCTCTAAAATATTGATCGAAACCAGGTTTAATGGACTGTTTCAGTGTGGTACCACATTACTACCTGATCCAAACCAGAAAAAACCCACGATCTTGGCAACAAGTATGAGAAATGTGCGAAAATATGAGCCTGATGAGGGCAAATCCTAGACATAACCCAGACCTAACATGCGTTATCCTCTAAAATATTTATCAAGACCAGGTCTAATTGAATGTTTCAGTGTGGTACCACATAACTACCTGATCCAAACCAGAAAAAACCCAGGATCTGTTCAACAAGTATGTGGAGAATGCGAAGGTATGTGTCTGATGCTGGCAAATCCCAGGCCTAACCTAACCATAACATGCGTTATCCTCTAAAATATTGATCGAAACCAGGTTTAATCGACTGTTTCAGTGTGGTACCATATTACTACGTGATCCAAACCAGAAAAAGCCCAGAATCTGGCCATCAACTATGAGAAATATGCGAAAGTACGAGCCTGATGAGAGCAAATCCCAGACCAAACCAAGACCTAACATGCGTCATCCTCTAAAATATTGATCGAAACCAGGTTTAATGGACTGTTTCAGTGTGGTACCACATTACTACGTGATCCAATCCAGAAAAAGCCAGGGATCTGTTCTACAAGTATGTGAAAAATGCGAAAATATGACCCTGATGAGGGCAAATCCCGAACCTATCCCAGACCTAACATGCGTTATCCTCTAAAATATTGATCGAAACCAGGTTTAATGGACTGTTTCAGTTTGGTACCACATTGCTACGTGATCCAAACCAGAAAAAACCCAGGATCCGTTCAACAAGTATGTGGAGAATGCGAAAGTATGTGTCTGATGATGGCAAATCCCAGGCCTATCCCAGACATAACATGCGTCATCCTCCAAAATACTGACCGAAACCAGGTTTAATGGGCTGTTTCAGTGTGGTACCACATTACTACGTGATGCAAACCAGAAAAAGCCAGGGATATGTTCAACAAGTATGTGAAAAATGCGACGATATATCCCTGATGAGGGCAAATCCCGGACCTATCCCAGACCTAACATGCGTTATCCTCTAAAATATTGATCGAAACCAGGTTTAATGGACTGTTTCAGTGTGGTACCACATTACTACGTGATCCAAACCAGAAAAACCCAGGATCTGTTCAACAAGTATGTGAAAAACGTGAAAGTATGAGCCTGATGAGGGCAAATCCCAGACCTAACCAAGACCTAACATGCGTTATGTTCTAAAATGTTGATCGAAACCAGGTTTAATGGACTGTTTCAGTGTGGTACCACATTACTACGTGATCCAAACCAGAAAAACCCAGGATCTGTACAACTAGTATGTGAAGAATGCGAAAGTATGAGCCTGACAAGGGCAAATCTCAGACCTATCCCAGACCTAACTTGCGTTGTCCTCTAAAACATTGATCGAAACTAGGTTTAATGGACCGTTTCAGTGTGGTACCACAGTACTACGTGATCCAAACCAGAAAAACCCAGGATCTGTACAACTAGTATGTGAAGAATGCGAAAGTATGAGCCTGACGAGGGCAAATCCCAGACCTATCCCAGACCTAACTTGCGTTGTCCTCTAAAATATTGATGGAAACCAGGTTTAGTGGAGTGTTTCAGTGTGGTACCACATTACTACGTGATCCAAACCAGAAAACGCCCAGAATCTGGCCATCAACTATGAGAAATATGCGTAAGTACGAGCCTGAGTAGAGCAAATCGCAGACCTAACCCAGACCTAACATGAGTTATTCTCTAAAATATTGATCCAAACCAGGGTTAATGGACTGTTTCAGTGTGGTACCACATTAGTACATGATCCAAACCAGAATAAGCCAGGGATCTGTTCAACAAGTATGTGAAAAAGGCGAAAGTATGACACTGATGGGGAAAATCCCAGGCCTAACCTAGACCTAACATGCGTTATCCTCAAAAATATTGATCGAAACCAGGTTTAATGGACTGTTTCAGTGTGGTACCACATTACTACCTGATCCAAACCAGAAAAAACCCACGATCTAGGCAACAAGTATGAGAAATGTGCGAAAATATGAGCCTGATGAGGGCAAATCCTAGACATAACCCAGACCTAACATGCGTTATTCTCTAAAATATTGATCGAAACCAGGTTTAATGGACTGTTTCAGTGTGGTACCACATTACTACCTGATCCAAACCAGAAAAAACCCACGATCTAGGCAACAAGTATGAGAAATGTGCGAAAATATGAGCCTGGTGAGGGCAAATCCTAGACATAACCCAGACCTAACATGCGTTATCCTCTAAAATATTTATCAAGACCAGGTCTAATTGAATGTTTCAGTGTGGTACCACATTACTACCTGATCCAAACCAGAAAAAACCCAGGATCTGTTCAACAAGTATGTGGAGAATGCGAAAGTATGTGTCTGATGCTGGCAAATCCCAGGCCTAACCTAACCATAACATGCGTTATCCTCTAAAATATTGATCGAAACCAGGTTTAATTGAATGATTCAGTGTGACCCCACATTACTACGTGATCCAAACCAGAAAATGGCCAGAATCTGGCCATCAAGTATGAGAAATATGCGAAAGTACGAGCCTGATGAGAGCAAATCCCAGACCTAACCGAGACCTAACATGAGTTATTCTCTAAAATATTCATCGAAACCAGGTTTAATGGACCTACTCAGTGTGGTACCACATTAGTACATGATCCAAACCAGAATAAGCCAGGGATCTGTTCAACAAGTATGTGAAAAAGGCGAAAGTATGACCCTGATGGGGGCAAATCCCAGGCCTAACCTAGACCTAACATGCGTTATCCTCTAAAATATTGATCGAAACAAGGTTCAATGGACTGTTTCAG
Source organism: Colletes latitarsis (assembly GCF_051014445.1). Classification (NCBI taxonomy): domain Eukaryota; kingdom Metazoa; phylum Arthropoda; class Insecta; order Hymenoptera; family Colletidae; genus Colletes; species Colletes latitarsis. Next base: position 4,994,940 of record NC_135134.1, on the reverse strand, counting down.
TGTGGTACCACAGTACTACGTGATCCAAACCAGAAAAACCCAGGATCTGTTCAACAAGCATGTGAAAAATGCGAAAGTATGACCCTGATGAGGGCAAATCCCAGACCTATCCCAGACCTAACATGCGTTGTCCTCTAAAATATTGATGGAAACCAGGTTTAATTGAGTGTTTCAGTGTGGTACCACATTACTACGTGATCCAAACCAGAAAAACCCAGGATCTGTTCAACAAGTATGTGAAAAACGCGAAAGTATGAGCCTGATGAGGGCAAATCCCAGACCTAACCAAGACCTAACATGCGTTATTCTCTAAAATATTGATCGAAACCAGGTTTAATGGACTGTTTCAGTGTGGTACCACATTACTACCTGATCCAAACCAGAAAAAACCCACGATCTTGGCAACAAGTATGAGAAATGTGCGAAAATATGAGCCTGATGAGGGCAAATCCTAGACATAACCCAGACCTAACATGCGTTATCCTCTAAAATATTTATCAAGACCAGGTCTAATTGAATGTTTCAGTGTGGTACCACATAACTACCTGATCCAAACCAGAAAAAACCCAGGATCTGTTCAACAAGTATGTGGAGAATGCGAAGGTATGTGTCTGATGCTGGCAAATCCCAGGCCTAACCTAACCATAACATGCGTTATCCTCTAAAATATTGATCGAAACCAGGTTTAATCGACTGTTTCAGTGTGGTACCATATTACTACGTGATCCAAACCAGAAAAAGCCCAGAATCTGGCCATCAACTATGAGAAATATGCGAAAGTACGAGCCTGATGAGAGCAAATCCCAGACCAAACCAAGACCTAACATGCGTCATCCTCTAAAATATTGATCGAAACCAGGTTTAATGGACTGTTTCAGTGTGGTACCACATTACTACGTGATCCAATCCAGAAAAAGCCAGGGATCTGTTCTACAAGTATGTGAAAAATGCGAAAATATGACCCTGATGAGGGCAAATCCCGAACCTATCCCAGACCTAACATGCGTTATCCTCTAAAATATTGATCGAAACCAGGTTTAATGGACTGTTTCAGTTTGGTACCACATTGCTACGTGATCCAAACCAGAAAAAACCCAGGATCCGTTCAACAAGTATGTGGAGAATGCGAAAGTATGTGTCTGATGATGGCAAATCCCAGGCCTATCCCAGACATAACATGCGTCATCCTCCAAAATACTGACCGAAACCAGGTTTAATGGGCTGTTTCAGTGTGGTACCACATTACTACGTGATGCAAACCAGAAAAAGCCAGGGATCTGTTCAACAAGTATGTGAAAAATGCGACGATATATCCCTGATGAGGGCAAATCCCGGACCTATCCCAGACCTAACATGCGTTATCCTCTAAAATATTGATCGAAACCAGGTTTAATGGACTGTTTCAGTGTGGTACCACATTACTACGTGATCCAATCCAGAAAAAGCCCAGAATCTGGCCATCAAGTATGAGAAATATGCGAAAGTACGAGCCTGATGAGAGCAAATCCCAGACCTAATCGAGACCTAACATGAGTTATACTCTAAAATATTCATCGAAACCAGGTTTAATGGACTTATTCAGTGTGGTACCACATTACTACGTGATCCAAACCAGAAAAAACCGTGGCTCCGTTCAACATGTATGTGAAGAATGCGAAAGTATGAGCCTGACGAGGGCAAATCCCAGACCTATCCCAGACATAACTTGCGTTATCATCTAAAATATTGACCGAAACCTGTTTTAATCGACTGTTTCAGTGTGGTACCACATTACTACGTGATCCAAACCAGAAAACTTGCCAGAATCTGGCCATCAACTATGAGAAATATGCGAAAGTACGAGCCTGATCAGAGCAAATCCCAGAACTAACCAAGACCTAACATGCATTATCCTCTAAAATATTTATCAAGACCAGGTCTAATTGAATGTTTCAGTGTGGTTCCACGTTACTACGTGATCCAAACCAGAAAAAACCCAGGATCTGTTCAACAAGTATGTGGAGAATGCGAAAGTATGTGTCTGATGCTGGCAAATCCCAGGCCTAACCTAACCATAACATGCGTTATCCTCTAAAATATTCATCGAAACCAGGTTTAATGGACAGTTTCAGTGTGGTACCACATTACTACGGGATCCAAACCAGATAATGGCCAGAATCTGGCCATCAAGTATGAGAAATATGCGAAAGTACGAGCCTGATGAGAGCAAATCCCAGACCTAACCGAGACCTAACATGAGTTATTCTCTAAAATATTCATCGAAACCAGGTTTAATGGACTTATTCAGTGTGGTACCACATTACTACGTGATCCAAACCAGAAAAAATCGTGGATCCGTTCAACATGTATGTGAAGAATGCGAAAGTATGAGCCTGACGAGGGCAAAGCCCAGACCTATCCCAGACATAACTTGCGTTATCATCTAAAATATTGACCGAAACCTGCTTTAATCGACTGTTTCAGTGTGGTACCATATTACTACGTGATCCAAACCAGAAAAAGCCCAGAATCTGGCCATCAACTATGAGAAATATGCGAAAGTACGAGCCTGATGAGAGCAAATCCCAGACCAAACCAAGACCTAACATGCGTCATCCTCTAAAATATTGATCGAAACCAGGTTTAATGGACTGTTACAGTGTGGTACCACATTACTACGTGATCCAATCCAGAAAAAGCCAGGGATCTGTTCTACAAGTATGTGAAAAATGCGAAAATATGACCCTGATGAGGGCAAATCCCGAACCTATCCCAGACCTAACATGCGTTATCCTCTAAAATATTGATCGAAACCAGGTTTAATGGACTGTTTCAGTTTGGTACCACATTGCTACGTGATCCAAACCAGAAAAAACCCAGGATCCGTTCAACAAGTATGTGGAGAATGCGAAAGTATGTGTCTGATGATGGCAAATCCCAGGCCTATCCCAGACATAACATGCGTTATCCTCCAAAATACTGACCGAAACCAGGTTTAATGGGCTGTTTCAGTGTGGTACCACATTACTACGTGATGCAAACCAGAAAAAGCCAGGGATCTGTTCAACAAGTATGTGAAAAATGCGACGATATATCCCTGATGAGGGCAAATCCCGGACCTATCCCAGACCTAACATGCGTTATCCTCTAAAATATTGATCGAAACCAGGTTTAATGGACTGTTTCAGTGTGGTACCACATTACTACGTGATCCAAACCAGAAAAACCCAGGATCTGTTCAACAAGTATGTGAAAAACGCGAAAGTATGAGCCTGATGAGGGCAAATCCCAGACCTAACCAAGACCTAACATGCGTTATGTTCTAAAATGTTGATCGAAACCAGGTTTAATGGACTGTTTCAGTGTGGTACCACATTACTACGTGATCCAAATCAGAAAAAACCCACGATCTAGGCATCAAGTATGAGAAATGTGCGAAAGTATGAGCCTGATGCGGGCAAATCCTAAACGTAACCCAGACCTAACATGCGTTATCCTCTAAAATATTTATCAAGACCAGATTTAATTGAATGTTTCAGTGTGGTACAACATTACTACGTGATCCAAACCAGAAAAAACCCAGGATCTGTTCAACAAGTATGTGGAGAATGCGAAAGTATGTGCCTGATGAGGGAAAATCCCTGGCCTAATCTAGACCTAACATGCGTTACCCTCAAAATTACTCATCCAAACCAGGTTTAATCGACTGTTTCAGTGTGGTACCACATTACTACGTGATCCAAACCAGAAAAAAACCGAGGATCTGTACAACTAGTATGTGAAGAATGCGAAAGTACGAGCCTGATGAGAGCAAATCCCAGACCTAATCGAGACCTAACATGAGTTATACTCTAAAATATTCATCGAAACCAGGTTTAATGGACTTATTCAGTGTGGTACCACATTACTACGTGATCCAAACCAGAAAAAACCGTGGATCCGTTCAACATGTATGTGAAGAATGCGAAAGTATGAGCCTGACGAGGGCAAATCCCAGACCTATCCCAGACCTAACTTGCGTTGTCCTCTAAAATATTGATGGAAACCTGTTTTAATCGACTGTTTCAGTGTGGTACCACATTACTACGTGATCCAAACCAGAAAACGGCCAGAATCTGGCCATCAACTATGAGAAATATGCGAAAATACGAGCCTGATCAGAGCAAATCCCAGAACTAACCAAGACCTAACATGCAGTATCTTCTAAAATATTGATCGAAACCAGGTTTAATGGACTGTTTCAGTGTGGTACCACATTACTACGTGATCCAATCCAGAAAAAGCCCAGAATCTGGCCATCAAGTATGAGAAATATGCGAAAGTACGAGCCTGATGAGAGCAAATCCCAGACCTAATCGAGACCTAACATGAGTTATACTCTAAAATATTCATCGAAGCCAGGTTTAATGGACTTATTCAGTGTGGTACCACATTACTACGTGATCCAAACCAGAAAAAACCGTGGATCCGTTCAACATGTATGTGAAGAATGCGAAAGTATGAGCCTGACGAGGGCAAATCCCAGACCTATCCCAGACATAACTTGCGTTATCATCTAAAATATTGACCGAAACCTGTTTTAATCGACTGTTTCAGTGTGGTACCACATTACTACGTGATCCAAACCAGAAAACTTGCCAGAATCTGGCCATCAAGTATGAGAAATATGCGAAAGCACGAGCCTGATGAGAGCAAATCCCAGACCTAACCGAGACCTAACATGAGTTATTCTCTAAAATATTCATCGAAACCAGGTTTAATGGACTTATTCAGTGTGGTGCCACATTACTACGTGATCCAAACCAGAAAAAACCGTGGATCCGTTCAACATGTATGTGAAGAATGCGAAAGTATGAGCCTGACGAGGGCAAATCCCAGGCCTAACCTAGACATAACATGCGTTGTCCTCTAAAATATTCATCGAAACCAGGTTTAATGGACAGTTTCAGTGTGGTACCACATTACTACGGGATCCAAACCAGATAATGGCCAGAATCTGGCCATCAAGTATGAGAAATATGCGAAAGTACGAGCCTGATGAGAGCAAATCCCAGACCTAACCGAGACCTAACATGAGTTATTCTCTAAAATATTCATCGAAACCAGGTTTAATGGACTTATTCAGTGTGGTACCACATTACTACGTGATCCAAACCAGAAAAAATCGTGGATCCGTTCAACATGTATGTGAAGAATGCGAAAGTATGAGCCTGACGAGGGCAAAGCCCAGACCTATCCCATACATAACTTGCGTTATCATCTAAAATATTGACCGAAACCTGCTTTAATCGACTGTTTCAGTGTGGTACCATATTACTACGTGATCCAAACCAGAAAAAGCCCAGAATCTGGCCATCAACTATGAGAAATATGCGAAAGTACGAGCCTGATGAGAGCAAATCCCAGACCAAACCAAGACCTAACATGCGTCATCCTCTAAAATATTGATCGAAACCAGGTTTAATGGACTGTTTCAGTGTGGTACCACATTACTACGTGATCCAATCCAGAAAAAGCCAGGGATCTGTTCTACAAGTATGTGAAAAATGCGAAAATATGACCCTGATGAGGGCAAATCCCGAACCTATCCCAGACCTAACATGCGTTATCCTCTAAAATATTGATCGAAACCAGGTTTAATGGACTGTTTCAGTTTGGTACCACATTGCTACGTGATCCAAACCAGAAAAAACCCAGGATCTGTTCAACAAGTATGTGAAAAATGCGACGATATATCCCTGATGAGGGCAAATCCCGGACCTATCCCAGACCTAACATGCGTTATCCTCTAAAATATTGATCGAAACCAGGTTTAATGGACTGTTTCAGTGTGGTACCACATTACTACGTGATCCAAACCAGAAAAACCCAGGATCTGTTCAACAAGAATGTGAAAAACGCGAAAGTATGAGCCTGATGAGGGCAAATCCCAGACCTAACCAAGACCTAACATGCGTTATGTTCTAAAATGTTGATCGAAACCAGGTTTAATGGACTGTTTCAGTGTGGTACCACATTACTACGTGATCCAAATCAGAAAAAACCCACGATCTAGGCATCAAGTATGAGAAGTGTGCGAAAGTATGAGCCTGATGCGGGCAAATCCTAAACGTAACCCAGACCTAACATGCGTTATCCTCTAAAATATTTATCAAGACCAGATTTAATTGAATGTTTCAGTGTGGTACAACATTACTACGTGATCCAAACCAGAAAAAACCTAGGATCTGTTCAACAAGTATGTGGAGAATGCGAAAGTATGTGCCTGATGAGGGAAAATCACTGGCCTAACCTAGACCTAACATGCGTTACCCTCAAAATTACTCATCCAAACCAGGTTTAATCGACTGTTTCAGTGTGGTACCACATTACTACGTGATCCAAACCAGAAAAAAACCGAGGATCTGTACAACTAGTATGTGAAGAATGCGAAAGTACGAGCCTGATGAGAGCAAATCCCAGACCTAATCGAGACCTAACATGAGTTATACTCTAAAATATTCATCGAAACCAGGTTTAATGGACTTATTCAGTGTGGTACCACATTACTACGTGATCCAAACCAGAAAAAACCGTGGATCCGTTCAACATGTATGTGAAGAATGCGAAAGTATGAGCCTGACGAGGGCAAATCCCAGACCTATCCCAGACATAACTTGCGTTATCATCTAAAATATTGACCAAAACCTGTTTTAATCGACTGTTTCAGTGTGGTACCACATTACTACGTGATCCAAACCAGAAAACTTGCCAGAATCTGGCCATCAACTATGAGAAATATGCGAAAGTACGAGCCTGATCAGAGCAAATCCCAGAACTAACCAAGACCTAACATGCATTATCTTCTAAAATATTGATCGAAACCAGGTTTAATGGACTGTTTCAGTGTGGTACCACATTACTACGTGATCCAATCCAGAAAAAGCCAGGGATCTAGCCATCAAGTATGAGAAATATGCGAAAGTATGAGCCTGCTGAGGGCAAATCCTAGTCCTAACCCAGACCTAACATGAGTTATTCTCTAAAATATTGATCCAAACCAGGTTTAATGGACTGTTTCAGTGTGGTACCACATTAGTACATGATCCAAACCAGAATAAGCCAGGAATCTGTTCAACAAGTATGTGAAAAAGGCGAAAGTATGACCCTGATGAAGGCAAATCCCAGGCCTAACCTAGACCTAACATGCGTTATCCTCTAAAATATTGATCGAAACTAGGTTTAATGGACCGTTTCAGTGTGGTACCACAGTACTACGTGATCCGAACCAGAAAAACCCAGGATCTGTACAACTAGTATGTGAAGAATGCGAAAGTATGAGCCTGACGAGGGCAAATCCCAGACCTATCCCAGACCTAACTTGCGTTGTCCTCTAAAACATTGATCGAAACTAGGTTTAATGGACCGTTTCAGTGTGGTACCACAGTACTACGTGATCCAAACCAGAAAACCCCAGGATCTGTACAACTAGTATGTGAAGAATGCGAAAGTATGAGCCTGACGAGGGCAAATCCCAGACCTATCCCAGACCTAACTTGCGTTGTCCTCTAAAATATTGATGGAAACCAGGTTTAGTGGAGTGTTTCAGTGTGGTACCACATTACTACGTGATCCAAACCAGAAAACGCCCAGAATCTGGCCATCAACTATGAGAAATATACGAAAGTACGAGCCTGAGGAGAGCAAATCGCAGACCTAACCCAGACCTAACATGAGTTATTCTCTAAAATATTGATCCAAACCAGGTTTAATGGACTGTTTCAGTGTGGTACCACATTAGTACATGATCCAAACCAGAATAAGCCAGGGATCTGTTCAACAAGTATGTGAAGAAGGCGAAAGTATGACCCTGATGGGGGCAAATCCCAGGCCTAACCTAGACCTAACATGCGTTATCCTCTAAAATATTGATTGAAACAAGGTTCAATGGACTGTTTCAGTGTGGTACCACAGTACTACGTGATCCAAACCAGAAAAACCCAGGATCTGTTCAACAAGCATGTGAAAAATGCGAAAGTATGACCCTGAGGAGAGCAAATCGCAGACATAACCCAGACCTAACTTGCGTTGTCCTCTAAAATATTGATGGAAACCAGGTTTAATGGACTGTTTCAGTGTGGTACCACATTACTACGTGATCCAAATCAGAAAAAACCCACGATCTAGGCATCAAGTATGAGAAATGTGCGAAAGTATGAGCCTGATGCGGGCAAATCCTAAACGTAACCCAGACCTAACATGCGTTATCCTCTAAAATATTTATCAAGACCAGATTTAATTGAATGTTTCAGTGTGGTACAACATTACTACGTGATCCAAACCAGAAAAAACCCAGGATCTGTTCAACAAGTATGTGGAGAATGCGAAAGTATGTGCCTGATGAGGGAAAATCCCTGGCCTAATCTAGACCTAACATGCGTTACCCTCAAAATTACTCATCCAAACCAGGTTTAATCGACTGTTTCAGTGTGGTACCACATTACTACGTGATCCAAACCAGAAAAAAACCGAGGATCTGTACAACTAGTATGTGAAGAATGCGAAAGTACGAGCCTGATGAGAGCAAATCCCAGACCTAATCGAGACCTAACATGAGTTATACTCTAAAATATTCATCGAAACCAGGTTTAATGGACTTATTCAGTGTGGTACCACATTACTACGTGATCCAAACCAGAAAAAACCGTGGATCCGTTCAACATGTATGTGAAGAATGCGAAAGTATGAGCCTGACGAGGGCAAATCCCAGACCTATCCCAGACCTAACTTGCGTTGTCCTCTAAAATATTGATGGAAACCTGTTTTAATCGACTGTTTCAGTGTGGTACCACATTACTACGTGATCCAAACCAGAAAACGGCCAGAATCTGGCCATCAACTATGAGAAATATGCGAAAATACGAGCCTGATCAGAGCAAATCCCAGAACTAACCAAGACCTAACATGCAGTATCTTCTAAAATATTGATCGAAACCAGGTTTAATGGACTGTTTCAGTGTGGTACCACATTACTACGTGATCCAATCCAGAAAAAGCCCAGAATCTGGCCATCAAGTATGAGAAATATGCGAAAGTACGAGCCTGATGAGAGCAAATCCCAGACCTAATCGAGACCTAACATGAGTTATACTCTAAAATATTCATCGAAGCCAGGTTTAATGGACTTATTCAGTGTGGTACCACATTACTACGTGATCCAAACCAGAAAAAACCGTGGATCCGTTCAACATGTATGTGAAGAATGCGAAAGTATGAGCCTGACGAGGGCAAATCCCAGACCTATCCCAGACATAACTTGCGTTATCATCTAAAATATTGACCGAAACCTGTTTTAATCGACTGTTTCAGTGTGGTACCACATTACTACGTGATCCAAACCAGAAAACTTGCCAGAATCTGGCCATCAAGTATGAGAAATATGCGAAAGCACGAGCCTGATGAGAGCAAATCCCAGACCTAACCGAGACCTAACATGAGTTATTCTCTAAAATATTCATCGAAACCAGGTTTAATGGACTTATTCAGTGTGGTGCCACATTACTACGTGATCCAAACCAGAAAAAACCGTGGATCCGTTCAACATGTATGTGAAGAATGCGAAAGTATGAGTCTGACGAGGGCAAATCCCAGGCCTAACCTAGACATAACATGCGTTGTCCTCTAAAATATTCATCGAAACCAGGTTTAATGGACAGTTTCAGTGTGGTACCACATTACTACGGGATCCAAACCAGATAATGGCCAGAATCTGGCCATCAAGTATGAGAAATATGCGAAAGTACGAGCCTGATGAGAGCAAATCCCAGACCTAACCGAGACCTAACATGAGTTATTCTCTAAAATATTCATCGAAACCAGGTTTAATGGACTTATTCAGTGTGGTACCACATTACTACGTGATCCAAACCAGAAAAAATCGTGGATCCGTTCAACATGTATGTGAAGAATGCGAAAGTATGAGCCTGACGAGGGCAAAGCCCAGACCTATCCCATACATAACTTGCGTTATCATCTAAAATATTGACCGAAACCTGCTTTAATCGACTGTTTCAGTGTGGTACCATATTACTACGTGATCCAAACCAGAAAAAGCCCAGAATCTGGCCATCAACTATGAGAAATATGCGAAAGTACGAGCCTGATGAGAGCAAATCCCAGACCAAACCAAGACCTAACATGCGTCATCCTCTAAAATATTGATCGAAACCAGGTTTAATGGACTGTTTCAGTGTGGTACCACATTACTACGTGATCCAATCCAGAAAAAGCCAGGGATCTGTTCTACAAGTATGTGAAAAATGCGAAAATATGACCCTGATGAGGGCAAATCCCGAACCTATCCCAGACCTAACATGCGTTATCCTCTAAAATATTGATCGAAACCAGGTTTAATGGACTGTTTCAGTTTGGTACCACATTGCTACGTGATCCAAACCAGAAAAAACCCAGGATCTGTTCAACAAGTATGTGAAAAATGCGACGATATATCCCTGATGAGGGCAAATCCCGGACCTATCCCAGACCTAACATGCGTTATCCTCTAAAATATTGATCGAAACCAGGTTTAATGGACTGTTTCAGTGTGGTACCACATTACTACGTGATCCAAACCAGAAAAACCCAGGATCTGTTCAACAAGAATGTGAAAAACGCGAAAGTATGAGCCTGATGAGGGCAAATCCCAGACCTAACCAAGACCTAACATGCGTTATGTTCTAAAATGTTGATCGAAACCAGGTTTAATGGACTGTTTCAGTGTGGTACCACATTACTACGTGATCCAAATCAGAAAAAACCCACGATCTAGGCATCAAGTATGAGAAGTGTGCGAAAGTATGAGCCTGATGCGGGCAAATCCTAAACGTAACCCAGACCTAACATGCGTTATCCTCTAAAATATTTATCAAGACCAGATTTAATTGAATGTTTCAGTGTGGTACAACATTACTACGTGATCCAAACCAGAAAAAACCTAGGATCTGTTCAACAAGTATGTGGAGAATGCGAAAGTATGTGCCTGATGAGGGAAAATCCCTGGCCTAACCTAGACCTAACATGCGTTACCCTCAAAATTACTCATCCAAACCAGGTTTAATCGACTGTTTCAGTGTGGTACCACATTACTACGTGATCCAAACCAGAAAAAAACCGAGGATCTGTACAACTAGTATGTGAAGAATGCGAAAGTACGAGCCTGATGAGAGCAAATCCCAGACCTAATCGAGACCTAACATGAGTTATACTCTAAAATATTCATCGAAACCAGGTTTAATGGACTTATTCAGTGTGGTACCACATTACTACGTGATCCAAACCAGAAAAAACCGTGGATCCGTTCAACATGTATGTGAAGAATGCGAAAGTATGAGCCTGACGAGGGCAAATCCCAGACCTATCCCAGACATAACTTGCGTTATCATCTAAAATATTGACCAAAACCTGTTTTAATCGACTGTTTCAGTGTGGTACCACATTACTACGTGATCCAAACCAGAAAACTTGCCAGAATCTGGCCATCAACTATGAGAAATATGCGAAAGTACGAGCCTGATCAGAGCAAATCCCAGAACTAACCAAGACCTAACATGCATTATCTTCTAAAATATTGATCGAAACCAGGTTTAATGGACTGTTTCAGTGTGGTACCACATTACTACGTGATCCAATCCAGAAAAAGCCAGGGATCTAGCCATCAAGTATGAGAAATATGCGAAAGTATGAGCCTGCTGAGGGCAAATCCTAGTCCTAACCCAGACCTAACATGAGTTATTCTCTAAAATATTGATCCAAACCAGGTTTAATGGACTGTTTCAGTGTGGTACCACATTAGTACATGATCCAAACCAGAATAAGCCAGGAATCTGTTCAACAAGTATGTGAAAAAGGCGAAAGTATGACCCTGATGAAGGCAAATCCCAGGCCTAACCTAGACCTAACATGCGTTATCCTCTAAAATATTGATCGAAACTAGGTTTAATGGACCGTTTCAGTGTGGTACCACAGTACTACGTGATCCGAACCAGAAAAACCCAGGATCTGTACAACTAGTATGTGAAGAATGCGAAAGTATGAGCCTGACGAGGGCAAATCCCAGACCTATCCCAGACCTAACTTGCGTTGTCCTCTAAAACATTGATCGAAACTAGGTTTAATGGACCGTTTCAGTGTGGTACCACAGTACTACGTGATCCAAACCAGAAAACCCCAGGATCTGTACAACTAGTATGTGAAGAATGCGAAAGTATGAGCCTGACGAGGGCAAATCCCAGACCTATCCCAGACCTAACTTGCGTTGTCCTCTAAAATATTGATGGAAACCAGGTTTAGTGGAGTGTTTCAGTGTGGTACCACATTACTACGTGATCCAAACCAGAAAACGCCCAGAATCTGGCCATCAACTATGAGAAATATACGAAAGTACGAGCCTGAGGAGAGCAAATCGCAGACCTAACCCAGACCTAACATGAGTTATTCTCTAAAATATTGATCCAAACCAGGTTTAATGGACTGTTTCAGTGTGGTACCACATTAGTACATGATCCAAACCAGAATAAGCCAGGGATCTGTTCAACAAGTATGTGAAGAAGGCGAAAGTATGACCCTGATGGGGGCAAATCCCAGGCCTAACCTAGACCTAACATGCGTTATCCTCTAAAATATTGATTGAAACAAGGTTCAATGGACTGTTTCAGTGTGGTACCACAGTACTACGTGATCCAAACCAGAAAAACCCAGGATCTGTTCAACAAGCATGTGAAAAATGCGAAAGTATGACCCTGAGGAGAGCAAATCGCAGACATAACCCAGACCTAACATGAGTTATTCTCTAAAATATTGATCCAAACCAGGTTTAATGGACTGTTTCAGTGTGGTACCACATTAGTACATGATCCAAACCAGAATAAGCCAGGGATCTGTTCAACAAGTATGTGAAGAAGGCGAAAGTATGACCCTGATGGGGGCAAATCCCAGGCCTAACCTAGACCTAACATGCGTTATCCTCTAAAATATTGATCGAAACAAGGTTCAATGGACTGTTTCAGTGTGGTACCACAGTACTACGTGATCCAAACCAGAAAAACCCAGGATCTGTTCAACAAGCATGTGAAAAATGCGAAAGTATGACCCTGATGAGGGCAAATCCCAGACCTATCCCAGACCTAACATGCGTTGTCCTCTAAAATATTGATCGAAACCAGGTTTAATGGACTGTTTCAGTGTGGTACCACATTACTACGTGATCCAAACCAGAAAAACCCAGGATCTGTTCAACAAGTATGTGAAAAACGCGATAGTATGAGTCTGATGAGGGCAAATCCCAGACCTAACGAAGACCTAACATGCGTTATTCCCTAAAATATTGATCTAAACCAGGTTTAATGGACTGTTTCAGTGTGGTACCACATTACTACCTGATCCAAACCAGAAAAAACCCACGATCTAGGCAACAAATATGAGAAATGTGCGAAAATATGAGCCTGATGAGGGCAAATCCTAGACATAACCCAGACCTAACATGCGTTATCCTCTAAAATATTTATCAAGACCAGGTCTAATTGAATGTTTCAGTGTGGTACCACATTACTACGTGATCCAAACCAGAAAAAACCCAGGATCTGTTCAACAAGTATGTGGAGAATGCGAAAGTATGTGTCTGATGCTGGCAAATCCCAGGCCTAACCTAACCATAATATGCGTTATCCTCTAAAATATTCATCGAAACCAGGTTTAATTGAATGATTCAGTGTGACCCCACATTACTACGTGATCCAAACCAGAAAATGGCCAGAATCTGGCCATCAAGTATGAGAAATATGCGAAAGCACGAGCCTGATGAGAGCAAATCCCAGACCTAACCGAGACCTAACATGAGTTATTCTCTAAAATATTCATCGAAACCAGGTTTAATGGACTTATTCAGTGTGGTACCACATTACTACGTGATCCAAATCAGAAAAAATCGTGGATCCGTTCAACATGTATGTGAAGAATGCGAAAGTATGAGCCTGACGAGGGCATAGCCCAGACCTATCCCAGACATAACTTGGGTTATCATCTAAAATATTGACCGAAACCTGGTTTAATCGACTGTTTCAGTGTGGTACCATATTACTACGTGATCCAAACCAGAAAAAGACCAGAATGTGGCCATCAACTATGAGAAATATGCGAAAGTACGAGCCTGATGAGAGCAAATCCCAGACCTAACCAAGACCTAACATGCGTCATCCTATAAAATATTGATCGAAACCAGGTTTAATGGACTGTTTCAGTGTGGTACCACATTACTACGTGATCCAATCCAGAAAAAGCCAGGGATCTGTTCTACAAGTATGTGAAAAATGCGAAAATATGACCCTGATGAGGGCAAATCCCGAACCTATCCCAGACCTAACATGCGTTATCCTCTAAAATATTGACCAAAACCTGTTTTAATCGACTGTTTCAGTGTGGTACCACATTACTACGTGATCCAAACCAGAAAACTTGCCAGAATCTGGCCATCAACTATGAGAAATATGCGAAAGTACGAGCCTGATCAGAGCAAATCCCAGAACTAACCAAGACCTAACATGCATTATCTTCTAAAATATTGATCGAAACCAGGTTTAATGGACTGTTTCAGTGTGGTACCACATTACTACGTGATCCAATCCAGAAAAAGCCAGGGATCTAGCCATCAAGTATGAGAAATATGCGAAAGTATGAGCCTGCTGAGGGCAAATCCTAGTCCTAACCCAGACCTAACATGAGTTATTCTCTAAAATATTGATCCAAACCAGGTTTAATGGACTGTTTCAGTGTGGTACCACATTAGTACATGATCCAAACCAGAATAAGCCAGGAATCTGTTCAACAAGTATGTGAAAAAGGCGAAAGTATGACCCTGATGAAGGCAAATCCCAGGCCTAACCTAGACCTAACATGCGTTATCCTCTAAAATATTGATCGAAACTAGGTTTAATGGACCGTTTCAGTGTGGTACCACAGTACTACGTGATCCGAACCAGAAAAACCCAGGATCTGTACAACTAGTATGTGAAGAATGCGAAAGTATGAGCCTGACGAGAGCAAATCCCAGACCTATCCCAGACCTAACTTGCGTTGTCCTCTAAAACATTGATCGAAACTAGGTTTAATGGACCGTTTCAGTGTGGTACCACAGTACTACGTGATCCAAACCAGAAAACCCCAGGATCTGTACAACTAGTATGTGAAGAATGCGAAAGTATGAGCCTGACGAGGGCAAATCCCAGACCTATCCCAGACCTAACTTGCGTTGTCCTCTAAAATATTGATGGAAACCAGGTTTAGTGGAGTGTTTCAGTGTGGTACCACATTACTACGTGATCCAAACCAGAAAACGCCCAGAATCTGGCCATCAACTATGAGAAATATACGAAAGTACGAGCCTGAGGAGAGCAAATCGCAGACCTAACCCAGACCTAACATGAGTTATTCTCTAAAATATTGATCCAAACCAGGTTTAATGGACTGTTTCAGTGTGGTACCACATTAGTACATGATCCAAACCAGAATAAGCCAGGGATCTGTTCAACAAGTATGTGAAGAAGGCGAAAGTATGACCCTGATGGGGGCAAATCCCAGGCCTAACCTAGACCTAACATGCGTTATCCTCTAAAATATTGATTGAAACAAGGTTCAATGGACTGTTTCAGTGTGGTACCACAGTACTACGTGATCCAAACCAGAAAAACCCAGGATCTGTTCAACAAGCATGTGAAAAATGCGAAAGTATGACCCTGAGGAGAGCAAATCGCAGACATAACCCAGACCTAACATGAGTTATTCTCTAAAATATTGATCCAAACCAGGTTTAATGGACTGTTTCAGTGTGGTACCACATTAGTACATGATCCAAACCAGAATAAGCCAGGGATCTGTTCAACAAGTATGTGAAGAAGGCGAAAGTATGACCCTGATGGGGGCAAATCCCAGGCCTAACCTAGACCTAACATGCGTTATCCTCTAAAATATTGATCGAAACAAGGTTCAATGGACTGTTTCAGTGTGGTACCACAGTACTACGTGATCCAAACCAGAAAAACCCAGGATCTGTTCAACAAGCATGTGAAAAATGCGAAAGTATGACCCTGATGAGGGCAAATCCCAGACCTATCCCAGACCTAACATGCGTTGTCCTCTAAAATATTGATCGAAACCAGGTTTAATGGACTGTTTCAGTGTGGTACCACATTACTACGTGATCCAAACCAGAAAAATCCAGGATCTGTTCAACAAGTATGTGAAAAACGCGATAGTATGAGTCTGATGAGGGCAAATCCCAGACCTAACGAAGACCTAACATGCGTTATTCCCTAAAATATTGATCTAAACCAGGTTTAATGGACTGTTTCAGTGTGGTACCACATTACTACCTGATCCAAACCAGAAAAAACCCACGATCTAGGCAACAAATATGAGAAATGTGCGAAAATATGAGCCTGATGAGGGCAAATCCTAGACATAACCCAGACCTAACATGCGTTATCCTCTAAAATATTTATCAAGACCAGGTCTAATTGAATGTTTCAGTGTGGTACCACATTACTACGTGATCCAAACCAGAAAAAACCCAGGATCTGTTCAACAAGTATGTGGAGAATGCGAAAGTATGTGTCTGATGCTGGTAAATCCCAGGCCTAACCTAACCATAATATGCGTTATCCTCTAAAATATTCATCGAAACCAGGTTTAATTGAATGATTCAGTGTGACCCCACATTACTACGTGATCCAAACCAGAAAATGGCCAGAATCTGGCCATCAAGTATGAGAAATATGCGAAAGCACGAGCCTGATGAGAGCAAATCCCAGACCTAACCGAGACCTAACATGAGTTATTCTCTAAAATATTCATCGAAACCAGGTTTAATGGACTTATTCAGTGTGGTACCACATTACTACGTGATCCAAATCAGAAAAAATCGTGGATCCGTTCAACATGTATGTGAAGAATGCGAAAGTATGAGCCTGACGAGGGCAAAGCCCAGACCTATCCCAGACATAACTTGGGTTATCATCTAAAATATTGATCCAAACCAGGTTTAATGGACTGTTTCAGTGTGGTACCACATTAGTACATGATCCAAACCAGAATAAGCCAGGGATCTGTTCAACAAGTATGTGAAGAAGGCGAAAGTATGACCCTGATGGGGGCAAATCCCCGGCCTAAACTAGACATAACATGCGTTACCCTCTAAAATATTGATCGAAACCAGGTTTAATGGACTGTTTCAGTGTGGTACCACATTACTACGTGATCCAATCCAGAAAAAGCCCAGGATCTGGCCATCAAGTATGAGAAATATGCGAAAGTACGAGCCTGATGAGAGCAAATCCCAGACCTAACCAAGACCTAACATGCGTCATCCTATAAAATATTGATCGAAACCAGGTTTAATGGACTGTTTCAGTGTGGTACCACATTACTACGTGATCCAATCCAGGAAAAGCCAGGGATCTGTTCTACAAGTATGTGAAAAATGCGAAAATATGACCCTGATGAGGGCAAATCCCGAACCTATCCCAGACCTAACATGCGTTATCCTCTAAAATATTGATCGAAACCAGGTTTAATGGACTGTTTCAGTTTGGTACCACATTGCTACGTGATCCAAACCAGAAAAAACCCACGATCTAGGCATCAAGTATGAGAAATGTGCGAAAGTATGAGCCTGATGCGGGCAAATCCTAGACGTAACCCAGACCTAACATGCGTTAACCTCTAAAATATTGATCGAAACAAGGTTTAATGGACTGTTTCAGTGTGGTACCACATTACTACGTGATCCAAACCAGAAAAACCCAGGATCTGTTCAAAAAGAATGTGAAAAACGCGAAAGAATGTGCCTGAAGAGGGCAAATCTCAGACCTATCCCAGACCTAACTTGCGTTGTCCTCTAAAATAATGATGGAAACCAGGTTTAATTGAGTGTTTCAGTGTGGTACCACATTACTACGTGATCCAAACCAGAAAAACCCAGGATCTGTTCATCGAGTATGTGAAAAATGCGAAAGTATGACCCTGATGAGGGCAAATCTAAGACCTATCCCAGACCTAACTTGCGTTGTCCTCTAAAATATTGATCGACACCAGGTTTAATTTACTGTTTCAGTGTGGCACCACATTACTACGTGATCCAATCCTGAAAAAGCCCAGGATCTGTTTAACAAGTAAGTGGAGAATGCGAAAGTATGACCCTGATGAGGGCAAATCTAAGACCTATCCCAGACCTAACTTGCGTTGTCCTCTAAAATATTGATGGAAACCAGGTTTAATTGAGTGTTTCAGTGTGGTACCACATTACTACGTGATCCAAACCAGAAAAACCCAGGATCTGTTCAAAAAGTACGTGAAAAACGCGAAAGTATGTGCCTGATGAGGGCAAATCCCAGACCTATCCAAGACCTAACATGAGTTATTCTCTAAAATATTGATCGAAACCAAGTTTAGTGGACTGTTTCAGTGTGGTACCACATTACTACTAGATTCAATCCAGAAAAAACCCACGATCTAAGCAACAAGTATGAGAAATGTGCGAAAGTACGAGCCTGATCAGAGCAAATCCCAGAACTAACCAAGACCTAACATGCGTTATCTTCTAAAATATTGATCGAAACCAGGTTTAATGGACTGTTTCAGTGTGGTACCACATTACTACGCGATCCAATGCAGAAAAAGCCCAGGATCTAGCCATGAAGTATGAGAAATATGCGAAATTATGAGCCTGATTAGGGCAAATCCTAGACCTAACCCGGACCTAACATGCGTTATCCTCTAAAATATTTATCAAGACCATGTTTAATCGACTGTTTCAGTGTGGTACCACATTACTACGTGATCCAAACCAGAAAAAAACCCAGGATCTGTACAACTAGTATTTGAAGAATGCGAAAGTATGAGCCTGACGAGGACAAATCCCAGACCTATCCCAGACCTCCCTTGCGTTGACCTCTAAAATATTGATCGAAACTAGGTTTAATGGACCGTTTCAGTGTGGTACCACAGAAACTACGTGATCCAAACCAGAAAAACCCAGGATCTGTACAACTAGTATGTGAAGAATGCGAGAGTATGAGCCTGACGAGGGCAAATCCCAGACCTATCCCAGACCTCCCTTGCGTTGACCTCTAAAATATTGATGGAAACCAGGTTTGATGGAGTGTTTCAGTGTGGTACCACATTACTACGTGATCCAAACCAGAAGACGCCCAGAATCTGGCCATCAACTATGAGAAATATGCGAAAGTACGAGCCTGAGGAGAGCAAATCGCAGACCTAACCAAGATCTAACATGCGTTATTCTCTAAAATATTGATCGAAACCAGGTTTAATGGACTGTTTCAGTGTGGTACCACATTAGTACGTGATCCAATCCAGAAAAAGCCCAGGATCTGGCCATCAAGTATGAGAAATATGCGAAAGTGTGAGCCTGATGAGGGCAAATCCCAGGCCTATCCCAGACCTAACTTGCGTTGTCCTCTAAAATATTGATGGAAACCAGGTTTAATGGACTGTTTCAATGTGGTACCACATTACTACGTGATCCAATCCAGAAAAAACCCAGCTTCCGTTCAACAAGTATGTGGAGAATGCGAAAGTATGTGCCTGATGAGGGCAAATCCCAGGCCTAACCTAACCATAACATGCGTTATCCTCTAAAATATTAATCGAAACCAGGTTTAATGGACTGTTTCAGTGTGGTACCACATTACTACGTGATCCAAACCAGAAAAAACCCAGGATCTGTACAACAAGTATGTGGAGAATGCGAAAGTATATGTCTGATGATGGCAAATCCCAGGCCTATCCCAGACATAACATGCGTTATCCTGTAAAATATTGATCGAAACCAGGTTTAATGGACTGTTTCAGTGTGGTACCACATTACTACGTGATCCAATCCAGAAAAAGCCCAGGATCTAGCCATGAAGTATGAGAAATATGCGAAATTATGTGCCTGATTAGGGCAAATCCTAGACCTAACCCAGACCAAACATGCGTTATCCTCTAAAATATTTATCGAAACCAGGTTTAATTTACTGCTTCAGTGTGGTACCACATTACTACGTGATCCAATCCAGAAAACGGCCAGGATCTAGCCATGGAGTTTGAGAAATATGCGAAATTATGAGCCTGATTAGGGCAAATCCTAGACCTAACCCAGATCTAACATGCGTTATCCTCAAAAATATTGATCGAAACCAGGTATAATTGAATGTTCCAGTGTGGTACCGTATTACTACGTGATCCAAACCAGTAAAAACCCAGGATCCGTTCAACAAGTATGTGGAGAATGCGAAAGTATGTGTCTGATGAGGGAATATCCCAGGCCTAACCAAGACCTAACATGCGTTATCCTCAAAAATATTGATCGAAACCAGGTTTAATCGACTGTTTCAGTGTGGTACCACATTACTACCTGATCCAAACCAGAAAAATACCCAGGATCTGTTTAACAGGTATGTCTAGAACGCGAAAATATGTGTCTGATGAGGGGAAATCCCCGGCCTAAAATAGACATAACATGCGTTATCCTCTAAAATATTTATCGAAACCAGGTTTAATGGACTGTTTCAGTGTGGTACCACATTACTACGGGTTCCAAACCAGAAAAAACCCAGGATCTGGTCAACAAGTATGTGGAGAATGCGAAAGTATGAGCCTGACGAGGGCAAATCCCAGACCTCTCCCAGACACAACATGCGTTATCCTCTAAAATATTGATCGAAACCAGGTTTAATGGACTGTTTCAGTGTGGTACCACATTACTACAGGTTCCAAACCAGAAAAAGCCCAGAATCTGGCCATCAAGTATGAGAAATATGCGAAAGTACGAGCCGGATTAGAGCAAATCCCAGACCTAACGTAGACCTAACATGAGTTATTCTCTAAAATATTCATCGAAACCAGGTTTAATGGACTTTTTCGCTGTGGTACCACATTATTACGTGATCCAAACCAGAAAAATACCCAGGATCTGATTAACAGGTATGTGTAGAACGCGAAAATATGTGTCTGATGAGGGCAAATCCCCGGCCTAAACTAGACATAACATGCGTTACCCTCTAAAATATTGATCGAAACCAGGTTTAATGGACTGTTTCAGTGTGGTACCACATTACTACGTGATCCAATCCAGAAAAAGCCCAGGATCTGGCCATCAAGTATGAGAAATATGCGAAAGTACGAGCCGGATTAGAGCAAATCCCAGACCTAACGTAGACCTAACATGAGTTATTCTCTAAAATATTCATCGAAACCAGGTTTAGTGGACTTTTTCGCTGTGGTACCACATTATTACGTGATCCAAACCAGAAAAATACCCAGGATCTGATTAACAGGTATGTGTAGAACGCGAAAATATGTGTCTGATGAGGGCAAATCCCCGGCCTAAACTAGACATAACATGCGTTACCCTCTAAAATATTGATCGAAACCAGGTTTAATGGACTGTTTCAGTGTGGTACCACATTACTACGTGATCCAATCCAGAAAAAGCCCAGGATCTGGCCATCAAGTATGAGAAATATGCGAAAGTACGAGCCTGATGAGAGCAAATCCCAGACCTAACCCAGACCTAACATGCGTTATCCTCTAAAATATTTATCAAGACCAGGTTTAATGGACTGTTCCAGTGTGGTAACACATTACTACCTGATCCAAACCAGAAAAACACCCAGGATCTGATTAACAGGTATGTGTAGAACGCGAAAATATGTGTCTGATGAGAGCAAATCCCCGGCCTAAACTAGACATAACGTGCGTTACCCTCTAAAATATTGATCGAAACCAGGTTTAATGGACTGTTTCAGTGTGGTACCACATTACTACGTGATCCAAACCAGAAAACACCCAGGATCTCGTCAACAAGTATGTGGAGAATACGAAAGTATGAGCCTGACGAGGGCAAATCCCAGACCTATCCCATGCATAACATGCGTTATCCTCTAAAATATTGATCGAAACCAGGTTTAATGGACTGTTTCGGTGTGGTACCACATTACTACGTGATCCAAACCAGAAAAAGCCCAGGATCTGGCCATCAAGTATGAGAAATATGCGAAAGTATGAGCCTGCTGAGGCCAAATCCTGGACCTAACCAAGACCTAACATGCGTTATCCTCTAAAATATTTATCAAGAGCAGATTTAATTGAATGTTTCAGTGTGGTACCACATTACTACGTGATCCAAACCAGAAAAAACCCAGAATCTGTTTAACAAGTATGTGGAGAATGCGAAAGTATGTGTCTGATGAGGGCAAATCCCAAGCCCAACCTAGACATAACATGCGTTATCCTCTAAAATATTGATCGAAACCAGGTTTAATTGACTGTTTCAGTGTGGTACCACATTACTACGTAATCCAAACCAGAAATAGCCAGGGATCTGTTCAACAAGTATGTGAAAAATGCGAAAATATGACCCTGATGAGGGCAAATCCCGGACCTATCCCAGACCTAACTTGCGTTATCCTCTAAAATATTGATCGACACCAGGTTTAATTTACTGTTTCAGTGTGGCACCACATTACTACGTGATCCAATCCTGAAAAAGCCCAGGATCTGTTTAACAAGTAAGTGGAGAATGCGAAAGTATGACCCTGATGAGGGCAAATCTAAGACCTATCCCAGACCTAACTTGCGTTGTCCTCTAAAATATTGATGGAAACCAGGTTTAATTGAGTGTTTCAGTGTGGTACCACATTACTACGTGATCCAAACCAGAAAAACCCAGGATCTGTTCAAAGAGTACGTGAAAAACGCGAAAGTATGTGCCTGATGAGGGCAAATCCCAGACCTATCCAAGACCTAACATGAGTTATTCTCTAAAATATTGATCGAAACCAAGTTTAGTGGACTGTTTCAGTGTGGTACCACATTACTACTAGATTCAATCCAGAAAAAACCCACGATCTAAGCAACAAGTATGAGAAATGTGCGAAAGTACGAGCCTGATCAGAGCAAATCCCAGAACTAACCAAGACCTAACATGCGTTATCTTCTAAAATATTGATCGAAACCAGGTTTAATGGACTGTTTCAGTGTGGTACCACATTACTACGCGATCCAATGCAGAAAAAGCCCAGGATCTAGCCATGAAGTATGAGAAATATGCGAAATTATGAGCCTGATTAGGGCAAATCCTAGACCTAACCCGGACCTAACATGCGTTATCCTCTAAAATATTTATCAAGACCATGTTTAATCGACTGTTTCAGTGTGGTACCACATTACTACGTGATCCAAACCAGAAAAAAACCCAGGATCTGTACAACTAGTATTTGAAGAATGCGAAAGTATGAGCCTGACGAGGACAAATCCCAGACCTATCCCAGACCTCCCTTGCGTTATTCTCTAAAATATTGATCGAAACTAGGTTTAATGGACCGTTTCAGTGTGGTACCACAGAAACTACGTGATCCAAACCAGAAAAACCCAGGATCTGTACAACTAGTATGTGAAGAATGCGAGAGTATGAGCCTGACGAGGGCAAATCCCAGACCTATCCCAGACCTCCCTTGCGTTGACCTCTAAAATATTGATGGAAACCAGGTTTGATGGAGTGTTTCAGTGTGGTACCACATTACTACGTGATCCAAACCAGAAGACGCCCAGAATCTGGCCATCAACTATGAGAAATATGCGAAAGTACGAGCCTGAGGAGAGCAAATCGCAGACCTAACCAAGATCTAACATGCGTTATTCTCTAAAATATTGATCGAAACCAGGTTTAATGGACTGTTTCAGTGTGGTACCACATTAGTACGTGATCCAATCCAGAAAAAGCCCAGGATCTGGCCATCAAGTATGAGAAATATGCGAAAGTGTGAGCCTGATGAGGGCAAATCCCAGGCCTATCCCAGACCTAACTTGCGTTGTCCTCTAAAATATTGATGGAAACCAGGTTTAATGGACTGTTTCAGTGTGGTACCACATTACTACGTGATCCAATCCAGAAAAAACCCAGCTTCCGTTCAACAAGTATGTGGAGAATGCGAAAGTATGTGCCTGATGAGGGCAAATCCCAGGCCTAACCTAACCATAACATGCGTTATCCTCTAAAATATTAATCGAAACCAGGTTTAATGGACTGTTTCAGTGTGGTACCACATTACTACGTGATCCAAACCAGAAAAAACCCAGGATCTGTACAACAAGTATGTGGAGAATGCGAAAGTATATGTCTGATGATGGCAAATCCCAGGCCTATCCCAGACATAACATGCGTTATCCTGTAAAATATTGATCGAAACCAGGTTTAATGGACTGTTTCAGTGTGGTACCACATTACTACGTGATCCAATCCAGAAAAAGCCCAGGATCTAGCCATGAAGTATGAGAAATATGCGAAATTATGTGCCTGATTAGGGCAAATCCTAGACCTAACCCAGACCAAACATGCGTTATCCTCTAAAATATTTATCGAAACCAGGTTTAATTTACTGCTTCAGTGTGGTACCACATTACTACGTGATCCAAACCAGAAAACACCCAGGATCTCGTCAACAAGTATGTGGAGAATGCGAAATTATGAGCCTGATTAGGGCAAATCCTAGACCTAACCCAGATCTAACTTGCGTTATCCTCAAAAATATTGATCGAAACCAGGTATAATTGAATGTTCCAGTGTGGTACCGTATTACTACGTGATCCAAACCAGTAAACACCCAGGATCCGTTCAACAAGTATGTGGAGAATGCGAAAGTATGTGTCTGATGAGGGAATATCCCAGGCCTAACCAAGACCTAACATGCGTTATCCTCAAAAATATTGATCGAAACCAGGTTTAATCGACTGTTTCAGTGTGGTACCACATTACTACCTGATCCAAACCAGAAAAATACCCAGGATCTGTTTAACAGGTATGTCTAGAACGCGAAAATATGTGTCTGATGAGGGGAAATCCCCGGCCTAAAATAGACATAACATGCGTTATCCTCTAAAATATTTATCGAAACCAGGTTTAATGGACTGTTTCAGTGTGGTACCACATTACTACGGGTTCCAAACCAGAAAAAACCCAGGATCTGGTCAACAAGTATGTGGAGAATGCGAAAGTATGAGCCTGACGAGGGCAAATCCCAGACCTCTCCCAGACACAACATGCGTTATCCTCTAAAATATTGATCGAAACCAGGTTTAATGGACTGTTTCAGTGTGGTACCACATTACTACGTGATCCAATCCAGAAAAAGCCCAGGATCTGGCCATCAAGTATGAGAAATATGCGAAAGTACGAGCCTGATGAGAGCAAATCCCAGACCTAACCCAGACCTAACATGCGTTATCCTCTAAAATATTTATCAAGACCAGGTTTAATGGACTGTTCCAGTGTGGTAACGCATTACTACCTGATCCAAACCAGAAAAACACCCAGGATCTGATTAACAGGTATGTGTAGAACGCGAAAATATGTGTCTGATGAGAGCAAATCCCCGGCCTAAACTAGACATAACGTGCGTTACCCTCTAAAATATTGATCGAAACCAGGTTTAATGGACTGTTTCAGTGTGGTACCACATTACTACGTGATCCAAACCAGAAAACACCCAGGATCTCGTCAACAAGTATGTGGAGAATACGAAAGTATGAGCCTGACGAGGGCAAATCCCAGACCTATCCCATGCATAACATGCGTTATCCTCTAAAATATTGATCGAAACCAGGTTTAATGGACTGTTTCGGTGTGGTACCACATTACTACGTGATCCAAACCAGAAAAAGCCCAGGATCTGGCCATCAAGTATGAGAAATATGCGAAAGTATGAGCCTGCTGAGGCCAAATCCTGGACCTAACCAAGACCTAACATGCGTTATCCTCTAAAATATTTATCAAGAGCAGATTTAATTGAATGTTTCAGTGTGGTACCACATTACTACGTGATCCAAACCAGAAAAAACCCAGAATCTGTTTAACAAGTATGTGGAGAATGCGAAAGTATGTGTCTGATGAGGGCAAATCCCAAGCCCAACCTAGACATAACATGCGTTATCCTCTAAAATATTGATCGAAACCAGGTTTAATTGACTGTTTCAGTGTGGTACCACATTACTACGTAATCCAAACCAGAAATAGCCAGGGATCTGTTCAACAAGTATGTGAAAAATGCGAAAATATGACCCTGATGAGGGCAAATCCCGGACCTATCCCAGACCTAACTTGCGTTATCCTCTAAAATATTGATCGACACCAGGTTTAATTTACTGTTTCAGTGTGGCACCACATTACTACGTGATCCAATCCTGAAAAAGCCCAGGATCTGTTTAACAAGTAAGTGGAGAATGCGAAAGTATGTGTCTGATGAGGGCAAATCCCAGGCCCAACCTAGACATAACATGCGTTATCCTCTAAAATATTGATCGAAACCAGGATTAATTGACTGTTTCAGTGTGGTACCGCATTACTACGTGATCCAAACCAGAAATAGCCAGGGATCTGTTCAACAAGTATGTGAAAAATGCGAAAATATTACCCTGATGAGGGCAAATCCCGGACCTATCCCAGACCTAACTTGCGTTATCCTCTAAAATATTGATCGAAACCAGGTTTAATTTACTGTTTCAGTGTGGCACCACATTACTACGTGATCCAATCCAGAAAACGCCCAGGATCTAGCCATGGAGTTTGAGAAATATGCGAAATTATGAGCCTGATTAGGGCAAATCCTAGACCTAACCCAGACCTAACATGCGTTATCCTCTAAACTATTTATCAAGACCAGATTTAATTGAATGTTTCAGTGTGGTACCACATTACTACGTGATCCAAACCAGAAAAAACCCAGGACATGTTTAACATGTATGTGGAGAATGCGAAAGTATATGTCTGATGAGGACATATCCCAGACCTAACCTAGACCTAACATGAGTTATTCTCTAAAATATTCATCGAAACCAGGTTTAATGGACTTTTTCGTTGTGGTACCACATTCTTACGTGATCCAAACCAGAGAAAACCCAGGATCCGTTCAACAAGTATGTGAAGAATGCGAGAGTATGTGTCTCAGGGAAAATCCCAGGCCTAACCTAGACCTAACTTGCGTTATCCTCTAAAATATTGACCGAAACCAGGTTTAATGGACTGTTGCAGTGTGGTAACACATTACTACCTGATCCAAACCAGAAAAATACCCAGGATCTGATTAAGAGGTATGTGTAGAACGCGAAAATATGTGTCTGATGAGAGCAAATCCCCGGCCTAAACTAGACATAACGTGCGTTACCCTCTAAAATATTGATCGAAACCAGGTTTAATGGACTGTTTCAGTGTGGTACCACATTACTACGTGATCCAAACCAGAAAAAGCCCAGGATCTGGCCATCAAGTATGAGAAATATGCGAAAGTATGAGCCTGCTGAGGGCAAATCCTAGACCTAACCCAGACCTAACATGCGTTATCCTCTAAACTATTTATCAAGACCAGATTTAATTGAATGTTTCAGTGTGATACCACATTACTACGGGTTCCAAACCAGAAAAAACCCAGGATCTGGTCAACAAGTATGTGGAGAATGCGAAAGTACGAGCCTGACGAGGGCAAATCCCAGACCTCTCCCAGACATAACATGCGTTATCCTCTAAAATATTGATCGAAACCAGGTTTAATGGACTGTTTCAGTGTGGTACCACATTACTACGTGATCCAAACCAGAAAACACCCAGGATCTCGTCAACAAGTATGTGGAGAATGCGAAATTATGAGCCTGATTAGGGCAAATCCTAGACCTAACCCAGATCTAACTTGCGTTATCCTCAAAAATATTGATCGAAACCAGGTATAATTGAATGTTCCAGTGTGGTACCGTATTACTACGTGATCCAAACCAGTAAACACCCAGGATCCGTTCAACAAGTATGTGGAGAATGCGAAAGTATGTGTCTGATGAGGGAATATCCCAGGCCTAACCAAGACCTAACATGCGTTATCCTCAAAAATATTGATCGAAACCAGGTTTAATCGACTGTTTCAGTGTGGTACCACATTACTACCTGATCCAAACCAGAAAAATACCCAGGATCTGTTTAACAGGTATGTCTAGAACGCGAAAATATGTGTCTGATGAGGGCAAATCCCCGGCCTAAAATAGACATAACATGCGTTATCCTCTAAAATATTTATCGAAACCAGGTTTAATGCACTGTTTCAGTGTGGTACCACATTACTACGGGTTCCAAACCAGAAAAAACCCAGGATCTGGTCAACAAGTATGTGGAGAATGCGAAAGTATGAGCCTGACGAGGGCAAATCCCAGACCTCTCCCAGACATAACATGCGTTATCCTCTAAAATATTGATCGAAACCAGGTTTAATGGACTGTTTCAGTGTGGTACCACATTACTACGTGATCCAAACCAGAAAACACCCAGGATCTCGTCAACAAGTATGTGGAGAATGCGAAAGTACGAGCCTGACGAGGGCAAATCCCAGACCTCTCCCAGACATAACATGCGTTATCCTCTAAAATATTGATCGAAACCAGGTTTAATGGACTGTTTCAGTGTGGTACCACATTACTACGTGATCCAAACCAGAAAACACCCAGGATCTCGTCAACAAGTATGTGGAGAATGCGAAATTATGAGCCTGATTAGGGCAAATCCTAGACCTAACCCAGATCTAACATGCGTTACCCTCTAAAATATTGATCGAAACCAGGTTTAATGGACTGTTTCAGTGTGGTACCACATTACTACGTGATCCAATCCAGAAAAAGCCCAGGATCTGGCCATCAAGTATGAGAAATATGCGAAAGTACGAGCCTGATGAGAGCAAATCCCAGACCTAACCCAGACCTAACATGCGTTATCCTCTAAAATATTTATCAAGACCAGGTCTAATTGAATGTTTCAGTGTGGTACCACATAACTACGTGATCCAAACCAGAAAAAACCCAGGATCTGTTCAACAAGTATGTGGAGAATGCGAAAGTATGTGTCTGATGAGGGAATATCCCAGGCGTAACCAAGACCTAACATGCGTTATCCTCAAAAATATTGATCGAAACCAGGTTTAATTTACTGTTTCAGTGTGGTACCACATTACTACGTGAACCCAACCAGAAAAAGCCAGGGATCTGTTCAACGAGTAAGTGAAAATTGCGAAAATATGACCCTGATGAGAGCAAATCCCGGACCTATCCCAGACCTAACTTGCGTTATCCTCTAAAATATTGATCGAAACCAGGTTTAATTTACTGTTTCAGTGTGGTACCACATTACTACGTGATCCAATCCTGAAAAAGCCCAGGATCTGTTTAACAAGTAAGTGGAGAATGCGAAAGTATGTGTCTGATGAGGGCAAATCCCAGGCCCAACCTAGACATAACATGCGTTATCCTCTAAAATATTGATCGAAACCAGGATTAATTGACTGTTTCAGTGTGGTACCGCATTACTACGTGATCCAAACCAGAAATAGCCAGGGATCTGTTCAACAAGTATGTGAAAAATGCGAAAATATTACCCTGATGAGGGCAAATCCCGGACCTATCCCAGACCTAACTTGCGTTATCCTCTAAAATATTGATCGAAACCAGGTTTAATTTACTGTTTCAGTGTGGCACCACATTACTACGTGATCCAATCCAGAAAACGCCCAGGATCTAGCCATGGAGTTTGAGAAATATGCGAAATTATGAGCCTGATTAGGGCAAATCCTAGACCTAACCCAGACCTAACATGCGTTATCCTCAAAAATATTGATCGAAACCAGGTTTAATTGAATGTTTCAGTGTGGTACCGCATTACTACGTGATCCAAACCAGAAAAAGCCCAGAATCTGGCCATCAACTATGAGAAATATGCGAAAGTACGAGCCTGATGTGAGCAAATCCCTGTCCTAACCAAGACCTAACATGCGTTATTCTCTAAAATATTGATCGAAACCAGGTTTAATGGACAGTTTCAGTGTGGTACCACATTACTACGTGATCCAAACCAGAAAAAACCCAGGATCTGGTCAACAAGTATGTGGAGAATGCGAAAGTATGAGCCTGACGAGGGCAAATCCCAGACCTATCCCAGACATAACATGCGTTACCCTCTAAAATATTGATCGAAACCAGGTTTAATGGACTGTTTCAGTGTGGTACCACATTACTACGTGATCCAAACCAGAAAAAGCCCAGGATCTGGCCATCAAGTATGAGAAATATGCGAAAGTATGAGCCTGCTGGGAGCAAATCCTAGACCTAACCCAGACCTAACATGCGTTATCCTCTAAACTATTTATCAAGACCAGATTTAATTGAATGTTTCAGTGTGGTACCACATTACTACGTGATCCAAACCAGAAAAAACCCAGGACATGTTTAACATGTATGTGGAGAATGCGAAAGTATATGTCTGATGAGGACATATCCCAGACCTAACCTAGACCTAACATGAGTTATTCTCTAAAATATTCATCGAAACCAGGTTTAATGGACTTTTTCGTTGTGGTACCACATTCTTACGTGATCCAAACCAGAGAAAACCCAGGATCCGTTCAACAAGTATGTGAAGAATGCGAGAGTATGTGTCTCAGGGAAAATCCCAGGCCTAACCTAGACCTAACTTGCGTTATCCTCTAAAATATTGACCGAAACCAGGTTTAATGGACTGTTGCAGTGTGGTAACACATTACTACCTGATCCAAACCAGAAAAATACCCAGGATCTGATTAAGAGGTATGTGTAGAACGCGAAAATATGTGTCTGATGAGAGCAAATCCCCGGCCTAAACTAGACATAACGTGCGTTACCCTCTAAAATATTGATCGAAACCAGGTTTAATAGACTGTTTCAGTGTGGTACCACATTACTACGTGATCCAAACCAGAAAAAGCCCAGGATCTGGCCATCAAGTATGAGAAATATGCGAAAGTATGAGCCTGCTGAGGGCAAATCCTAGACCTAACCCAGACCTAACATGCGTTATCCTCTAAACTATTTATCAAGACCAGATTTAATTGAATGTTTCAGTGTGATACCACATTACTACGGGTTCCAAACCAGAAAAAACCCAGGATCTGGTCAACAAGTATGTGGAGAATGCGAAAGTACGAGCCTGACGAGGGCAAATCCCAGACCTCTCCCAGACATAACATGCGTTATCCTCTAAAATATTGATCGAAACCAGGTTTAATGGACTGTTTCAGTGTGGTACCACATTACTACGTGATCCAAACCAGAAAACACCCAGGATCTCGTCAACAAGTATGTGGAGAATGCGAAAGTACGAGCCTGACGAGGGCAAATCCCAGACCTCTCCCAGACATAACATGCGTTATCCTCTAAAATATTGATCGAAACCAGGTTTAATGGACTGTTTCAGTGTGGTACCACATTACTACGTGATCCAAACCAGAAAACACCCAGGATCTCGTCAACAAGTATGTGGAGAATGCGAAATTATGAGCCTGATTAGGGCAAATCCTAGACCTAACCCAGATCTAACTTGCGTTATCCTCAAAAATATTGATCGAAACCAGGTATAATTGAATGTTCCAGTGTGGTACCGTATTACTACGTGATCCAAACCAGTAAACACCCAGGATCCGTTCAACAAGTATGTGGAGAATGCGAAAGTATGTGTCTGATGAGGGAATATCCCAGGCCTAACCAAGACCTAACATGCGTTATCCTCAAAAATATTGATCGAAACCAGGTTTAATCGACTGTTTCAGTGTGGTACCACATTACTACCTGATCCAAACCAGAAAAATACCCAGGATCTGTTTAACAGGTATGTCTAGAACGCGAAAATATGTGTCTGATGAGGGCAAATCCCCGGCCTAAAATAGACATAACATGCGTTATCCTCTAAAATATTTATCGAAACCAGGTTTAATGGACTGTTTCAGTGTGGTACCACATTACTACGGGTTCCAAACCAGAAAAAACCCAGGATCTGGTCAACAAGTATGTGGAGAATGCGAAAGTATGAGCCTGACGAGGGCAAATCCCAGACCTCTCCCAGACATAACATGCGTTATCCTCTAAAATATTGATCGAAACCAGGTTTAATGGACTGTTTCAGTGTGGTACCACATTACTACGTGATCCAAACCAGAAAACACCCAGGATCTCGTCAACAAGTATGTGGAGAATGCGAAAGTACGAGCCTGACGAGGGCAAATCCCAGACCTCTCCCAGACATAACATGCGTTATCCTCTAAAATATTGATCGAAACCAGGTTTAATGGACTGTTTCAGTGTGGTACCACATTACTACGTGATCCAAACCAGAAAACACCCAGGATCTCGTCAACAAGTATGTGGAGAATGCGAAATTATGAGCCTGATTAGGGCAAATCCTAGACCTAACCCAGATCTAACATGCGTTACCCTCTAAAATATTGATCGAAACCAGGTTTAATGGACTGTTTCAGTGTGGTACCACATTACTACGTGATCCAATCCAGAAAAAGCCCAGGATCTGGCCATCAAGTATGAGAAATATGCGAAAGTACGAGCCTGATGAGAGCAAATCCCAGACCTAACCCAGACCTAACATGCGTTATCCTCTAAAATATTTATCAAGACCAGGTCTAATTGAATGTTTCAGTGTGGTACCACATAACTACGTGATCCAAACCAGAAAAAACCCAGGATCTGTTCAACAAGTATGTGGAGAATGCGAAAGTATGTGTCTGATGAGGGAATATCCCAGGCGTAACCAAGACCTAACATGCGTTATCCTCAAAAATATTGATCGAAACCAGGTTTAATTTACTGTTTCAGTGTGGTACCACATTACTACGTGAACCCAACCAGAAAAAGCCAGGGATCTGTTCAACGAGTAAGTGAAAATTGCGAAAATATGACCCTGATGAGAGCAAATCCCGGACCTATCCCAGACCTAACTTGCGTTATCCTCTAAAATATTGATCGAAACCAGGTTTAATTTACTGTTTCAGTGTGGTACCACATTACTACGTGATCCAATCCTGAAAAAGCCCAGGATCTGTTTAACAAGTAAGTGGAGAATGCGAAAGTATGTGTCTGATGAGGGCAAATCCCAGGCCCAACCTAGACATAACATGCGTTATCCTCTAAAATATTGATCGAAACCAGGATTAATTGACTGTTTCAGTGTGGTACCGCATTACTACGTGATCCAAACCAGAAATAGCCAGGGATCTGTTCAACAAGTATGTGAAAAATGCGAAAATATTACCCTGATGAGGGCAAATCCCGGACCTATCCCATACCTAACTTGCGTTATCCTCTAAAATATTGATCGAAACCAGGTTTAATTTACTGTTTCAGTGTGGCACCACATTACTACGTGATCCAATCCAGAAAACGCCCAGGATCTAGCCATGGAGTTTGAGAAATATGCGAAATTATGAGCCTGATTAGGGCAAATCCTAGACCTAACCCAGACCTAACATGCGTTATCCTCAAAAATATTGATCGAAACCAGGTTTAATTGAATGTTTCAGTGTGGTACCGCATTACTACGTGATCCAAACCAGAAAAAGCCCAGAATCTGGCCATCAACTATGAGAAATATGCGAAAGTACGAGCCTGATGTGAGCAAATCCCTGTCCTAACCAAGACCTAACATGCGTTATTCTCTAAAATATTGCTCGAAACCAGGTTTAATGGACAGTTTCAGTGTGGTACCACATTACTACGTGATCCAAACCAGAAAAAACCCAGGATCTGGTCAACAAGTATGTGGAGAATGCGAAAGTATGAGCCTGACGAGGGCAAATCCCAGGCCTATCCCAGACATAACATGCGTTACCCTCTAAAATATTGATCGAAACCAGGTTTAATGGACTGTTTCAGTGTGGTACCACATTACTACGTGATCCAAACCAGAAAAAGCCCAGGATCTGGCCATCAAGTATGAGAAATATGCGAAAGTATGAGCCTGCTGGGAGCAAATCCTAGACCTAACCCAGACCTAACATGCGTTATCCTCTAAAATATTTATCAAGAGCAGATTTAATTGAATGTTTCAGTGTGGTACCACATTACTACGTGATCCAAACCAGAAAAAACCCAGAATCTGTTTAACAAGTATGTGGAGAATGCGAAAGTATGTGTCTGATGAGGGCAAATCCCAAGCCCAACCTAGACATAACATGCGTTATCCTCTAAAATATTGATCGAAACCAGGTTTAATTGACTGTTTCAGTGTGGTACCACATTACTACGTAATCCAAACCAGAAATAGCCAGGGATCTGTTCAACAAGTATGTGAAAAATGCGAAAATATGACCCTGATGAGGGCAAATCCCGGACCTATCCCAGACCTAACTTGCGTTATCCTCTAAAATATTGATCGACACCAGGTTTAATTTACTGTTTCAGTGTGGCACCACATTACTACGTGATCCAATCCTGAAAAAGCCCAGGATCTGTTTAACAAGTAAGTGGAGAATGCGAAAGTATGTGTCTGATGAGGGCAAATCCCAGGCCCAACCTAGACATAACATGCGTTATCCTCTAAAATATTGATCGAAACCAGGATTAATTGACTGTTTCAGTGTGGTACCGCATTACTACGTGATCCAAAACAGAAATAGCCAGGGATCTGTTCAACAAGTATGTGAAAAATGCGAAAATATTACCCTGATGAGGGCAAATCCCGGACCTATCCCAGACCTAACTTGCGTTATCCTCTAAAATATTGATCGAAACCAGGTTTAATTTACTGTTTCAGTGTGGCACCACATTACTACGTGATCCAATCCAGAAAACGCCCAGGATCTAGCCATGGAGTTTGAGAAATATGCGAAATTATGAGCCTGATTAGGGCAAATCCTAGACCTAACCCAGACCTAACATGCGTTATCCTCAAAAATATTGATCGAAACCAGGTTTAATTGAATGTTTCAGTGTGGTACCGCATTACTACGTGATCCAAACCAGAAAAAGCCCAGAATCTGGCCATCAACTATGAGAAATATGCGAAAGTACGAGCCTGATGTGAGCAAATCCCTGTCCTAACCAAGACCTAACATGCGTTATTCTCTAAAATATTGCTCGAAACCAGGTTTAATGGACAGTTTCAGTGTGGTACCACATTACTACGTGATCCAAACCAGAAAAAACCCAGGATCTGGTCAACAAGTATGTGGAGAATGCGAAAGTATGAGCCTGACGAGGGCAAATCCCAGGCCTATCCCAGACATAACATGCGTTACCCTCTAAAATATTGATCGAAACCAGGTTTAATGGACTGTTTCAGTGTGGTACCACATTACTACGTGATCCAAACCAGAAAAAGCCCAGGATCTGGCCATCAAGTATGAGAAATATGCGAAAGTATGAGCCTGCTGGGAGCAAATCCTAGACCTAACCCAGACCTAACATGCGTTATCCTCTAAACTATTTATCAAGACCAGATTTAATTGAATGTTTCAGTGTGGTACCACATTACTACGTGATCCAAACCAGAAAAAACCCAGGACCTGTTTAACATGTATGTGTAGAACGCGAAAATATGTGTCTGATGAGGGCAAATCCCCGGCCTAAACTAGACATAACATGCGTTACCCTCAAAAATATTGATCGAAACCTGTTTTAATCGACTGTTTCAGTGTGGTACCACATTACTACGTGATCCAAACCAGAAAAAGCCCAGAATCTGGCCATCAACTATGAGAAATATGCGAAAGTACGAGCCTGATGAGAGCAAATCCCTGTCCTAACCAAGACCTAACATGCGTTATTCTCTAAAATATTGATCGAAACCAGGTTTAATGGACAGTTTCAGTGTGGTACCACATTACTACGTGATCCAAACCAGAAAAAACCCAGGATCTGGTCAACAAGTATGTGGAGAATGCGAAAGTATGAGCCTGACGAGGGCAAATCCCAGGCCTAACCTAGACCTAACTTGCGTTATCCTCTAAAATATTGACCGAAACCAGGTTTAATGGACTGTTGCAGTGTGGTAACACATTACTACCTGATCCAAACCAGAAAAATACCCAGGATCTGATTAAGAGGTATGTGTAGAACGCGAAAATATGTGTCTGATGAGAGCAAATCCCCGGCCTAAACTAGACATAACGTGCGTTACCCTCTAAAATATTGATCGAAACCAGGTTTAATGGACTGTTTCAGTGTGGTACCACATTACTACGTGATCCAAACCAGAAAAAGCCCAGGATCTGGCCATCAAGTATGAGAAATATGCGAAAGTATGAGCCTGCTGAGGGCAAATCCTAGACCTAACCCAGACCTAACATGCGTTATCCTCTAAACTATTTATCAAGACCAGATTTAATTGAATGTTTCAGTGTGATACCACATTACTACGGGTTCCAAACCAGAAAAAACCCAGGATCTGGTCAACAAGTATGTGGAGAATGCGAAAGTACGAGCCTGACGAGGGCAAATCCCAGACCTCTCCCAGACATAACATGCGTTATCCTCTAAAATATTGATCGAAACCAGGTTTAATGGACTGTTTCAGTGTGGTACCACATTACTACGTGATCCAAACCAGAAAACACCCAGGATCTCGTCAACAAGTATGTGGAGAATGCGAAAGTACGAGCCTGACGAGGGCAAATCCCAGACCTCTCCCAGACATAACATGCGTTATTCTCTAAAATATTGATCGAAACCAGGTTTAATGGACAGTTTCAGTGTGGTACCACATTACTACGTGAACCAAACCAGAAAAAACCCAGGATCTGGTCAACAAGTATGTGGAGAATGCGAAAGTATGAGCCTGACGAGGGCAAATCCCAGACCTATCCCAGACATAACATGCGTTACCCTCTAAAATATTGATCGAAACCAGGTTTAATGGACTGTTTCAGTGTGGTACCACATTACTACGTGATCCAAACCAGAAAAAGCCCAGGACCTGTTTAACATGTATGTGGAGAATGCGAAAGTATATGTCTGATGAGGACATATCCCAGACCTAACCTAGACCTAACATGAGTTATTCTCTAAAATATTCATCGAAACCAGGTTTAATGGACTTTTTCGTTGTGGTACCACATTCTTACGTGATGCAAACCAGAGAAAACCCAGGATCCGTTCAACAAGTATGTGAAGAATGCGAGAGTATGTGTCTCAGGGAAAATCCCAGGCCTAACCTAGACATAACGTGCGTTACCCTCTAAAATATTGATCGAAACCAGGTTTAATGGACTGTTTCAGTGTGGTACCACATTACTACGTGATCCAAACCAGAAAAAGCCCAGGATCTGGCCATCAAGTATGAGAAATATGCGAAAGTATGAGCCTGCTGAGGGCAAATCCTAGACCTAACCCAGACCTAACATGCGTTATCCTCTAAACTATTTATCAAGACCAGATTTAATTGAATGTTTCAGTGTGATACCACATTACTACGGGTTCCAAACCAGAAAAAACCCAGGATCTGGTCAACAAGTATGTGGAGAATGCGAAAGTACGAGCCTGACGAGGGCAAATCCCAGACCTCTCCCAGACATAACATGCGTTATCCTCTAAAATATTGATCGAAACCAGGTTTAATGGACTGTTTCAGTGTGGTACCACATTACTACGTGATCCAAACCAGAAAACACCCAGGATCTCGTCAACAAGTATGTGGAGAATGCGAAAGTACGAGCCTGACGAGGGCAAATCCCAGACCTCTCCCAGACATAACATGCGTTATCCTCTAAAATATTGATCGAAACCAGGTTTAATGGACTGTTTCAGTGTGGTACCACATTACTACGTGATCCAAACCAGAAAACACCCAGGATCTCGTCAACAAGTATGTGGAGAATGCGAAATTATGAGCCTGATTAGGGCAAATCCTAGACCTAACCCAGATCTAACATGCGTTATCCTCAAAAATATTGATCGAAACCAGGTATAATTGAATGTTCCAGTGTGGTACCGTATTACTACGTGATCCAAACCAGTAAAAACCCGGGATCCGTTCAACAAGTATGTGGAGAATGCGAAAGTATGTGTCTGATGAGGGAATATCCCAGGCCTAACCAAGACCTAACATGCGTTATCCTCAAAAATATTGATCGAAACCAGGTTTAATCGACTGTTTCAGTGTGGTACCACATTACTACCTGATCCAAACCAGAAAAATACCCAGGATCTGTTTAACAGGTATGTCTAGAACGCGAAAATATGTGTCTGATGAGGGCAAATCCCCGGCCTAAAATAGACATAACATGCGTTATCCTCTAAAATATTTATCGAAACCAGGTTTAATGGACTGTTTCAGTGTGGTACCACATTACTACGGGTTCCAAACCAGAAAAAACCCAGGATCTGGTCAACAAGTATGTGGAGAATGCGAAAGTATGAGCCTGACGAGGGCAAATCCCAGACCTCTCCCAGACATAACATGCGTTATCCTCTAAAATATTGATCGAAACCAGGTTTAATGGACTGTTTCAGTGTGGTACCACATTATTACGTGATCCAAACCAGAAAAATACCCAGGATCTGATTAACAGGTATGTGTAGAACGCGAAAATATGTGTCTGATGAGGGCAAATCCCCGGCCTAAACTAGACATAACATGCGTTACCCTCTAAAATATTGATCGAAACCAGGTTTAATGGACTGTTTCAGTGTGGTACCACATTACTACGTGATCCAATCCAGAAAAAGCCCAGGATCTGGCCATCAAGTATGAGAAATATGCGAAAGTACGAGCCTGATGAGAGCAAATCCCAGACCTAACCCAGACCTAACATGCGTTATCCTCTAAAATATTTATCAAGACCAGGTCTAATTGAATGTTTCAGTGTGGTACCACATAACTACGTGATCCAAACCAGAAAAAACCCAGGATCTGTTCAACAAGTATGTGGAGAATGCGAAAGTATGTGTCTGATGAGGTAATATCCCAGGCGTAACCAAGACCTAACATGCGTTATCCTCAAAAATATTGATCGAAACCAGGATTAATTGACTGTTTCAGTGTGGTACCGCATTACTACGTGATCCAAACCAGAAATAGCCAGGGATCTGTTCAACAAGTATGTGAAAATTGCGAAAATATGACCCTGATGAGAGCAAATCCCGGACCTATCCCAGACCTAACTTGCGTTATCCTCTAAAATATTGATCGAAACCAGGTTTAATTTACTGTTTCAGTGTGGTACCACATTACTACGTGATCCAATCCTGAAAAAGCCCAGGATCTGTTTAACAAGTAAGTGGAGAATGCGAAAGTATGTGTCTGATGAGGGCAAATCCCAGGCCCAACCTAGACATAACATGCGTTATCCTCTAAAATATTGATCGAAACCAGGATTAATTGACTGTTTCAGTGTGGTACCGCATTACTACGTGATCCAAACCAGAAATAGCCAGGGATCTGTTCAACAAGTATGTGAAAAATGCGAAAATATTACCCTGATGAGGGCAAATCCCGGACCTATCCCATACCTAACTTGCGTTATCCTCTAAAATATTGATCGAAACCAGGTTTAATTTACTGTTTCAGTGTGGCACCACATTACTACGTGATCCAATCCAGAAAACGCCCAGGATCTAGCCATGGAGTTTGAGAAATATGCGAAATTATGAGCCTGATTAGGGCAAATCCTAGACCTAACCCAGACCTAACATGCGTTATCCTCAAAAATATTGATCGAAACCAGGTTTAATTGAATGTTTCAGTGTGGTACCGCATTACTACGTGATCCAAACCAGAAAAAGCCCAGAATCTGGCCATCAACTATGAGAAATATGCGAAAGTACGAGCCTGATGTGAGCAAATCCCTGTCCTAACCAAGACCTAACATGCGTTATTCTCTAAAATATTGCTCGAAACCAGGTTTAATGGACAGTTTCAGTGTGGTACCACATTACTACGTGATCCAAACCAGAAAAAACCCAGGATCTGGTCAACAAGTATGTGGAGAATGCGAAAGTATGAGCCTGACGAGGGCAAATCCCAGGCCTATCCCAGACATAACATGCGTTACCCTCTAAAATATTGATCGAAACCAGGTTTAATGGACTGTTTCAGTGTGGTACCACATTACTACGTGATCCAAACCAGAAAAAGCCCAGGATCTGGCCATCAAGTATGAGAAATATGCGAAAGTATGAGCCTGCTGGGAGCAAATCCTAGACCTAACCCAGACCTAACATGCGTTATCCTCTAAACTATTTATCAAGACCAGATTTAATTGAATGTTTCAGTGTGGTACCACATTACTACGTGATCCAAACCAGAAAAAACCCAGGACCTGTTTAACATGTATGTGGAGAATGCGAAAGTATATGTCTGATGAGGACATATCCCAGACCTAACCTAGACCTAACATGAGTTATTCTCTAAAATATTCATCGAAACCAGGTTTAATGGACTTTTTCGTTGTGGTACCACATTCTTACGTGATCCAAACCAGAGAAAACCCAGGATCCGTTCAACAAGTATGTGAAGAATGCGAGAGTATGTGTCTCAGGGAAAATCCCAGGCCTAACCTAGACCTAACTTGCGTTATCCTCTAAAATATTGACCGAAACCAGGTTTAATGGACTGTTGCAGTGTGGTAACACATTACTACCTGATCCAAACCAGAAAAATACCCAGGATCTGATTAACAGGTATGTGTAGAACGCGAAAATATGTGTCTGATGAGGGCAAATCCCCGGCCTAAACTAGACATAACATGCGTTACCCTCAAAAATATTGATCGAAACCTGTTTTAATCGACTGTTTCAGTGTGGTACCACATTACTACGTGATCCAAACCAGAAAAAGCCCAGAATCTGGCCATCAACTATGAGAAATATGCGAAAGTACGAGCCTGATGAGAGCAAATCCCTGTCCTAACCAAGACCTAACATGCGTTATTCTCTAAAATATTGATCGAAACCAGGTTTAATGGACAGTTTCAGTGTGGTACCACATTACTACGTGATCCAAACCAGAAAAAACCCAGGATCTGGTCAACAAGTATGTGGAGAATGCGAAAGTATGAGCCTGACGAGGGCAAATCCCAGCCCTATCCCAGACATAACATGCGTTATCCTCTAAAATATTGACCGAAACCAGGTTTAATGGACTGTTGCAGTGTGGTAACACATTACTACCTGATCCAAACCAGAAAAATACCCAGGATCTGATTAACAGGTATGTGTAGAACGCGAAAATATGTGTCTGATGAGGGCAAATCCCCGACCTAAACTAGACATAACATGCGTTACCCTCTAAAATATTGATCGAAACCAGGTTTAATGGACTGTTTCAGTGTGGTACCACATTACTACGTGATCCAAACCAGAAAAAACCCAGGATCCGTCCAACAAGTATGTGGAGAATGCGAAAGTATGTGTCAGATGAGGGAAAATCCCAGGCCCAACCAAGACCTAACATGCCTTATCCTCAAAAATATTGATCGAAACCAGGTTTAATCGACTGTTTCAGTGTGGTACAACATTACTACCTGATCCAAACCAGAAAAATACCCAGGATCTGATTAACAGGTATGTGTAGAACGCGAAAATATGTGTCTGATGAGGGCAAATCTCCGACCTAAACTAGACATAACATGCGTTATCCTCTAAAATATTGATCGAAACCACTTTTAATGGACTGTTTCAGTGGGGTACCACATTACTACGTGATCCAAACCAGAAAAAGCCCAGGATC
Source organism: Colletes latitarsis (assembly GCF_051014445.1). Taxonomy (NCBI): domain Eukaryota; kingdom Metazoa; phylum Arthropoda; class Insecta; order Hymenoptera; family Colletidae; genus Colletes; species Colletes latitarsis. The sequence goes on along the minus strand of NC_135134.1, from coordinate 4,953,362 downwards.
TGGCCATCAAGTATGAGAATTATGCGAAAGTATGAGCCTGCTGAGGGCAAATCCTAGACCTAACCCAGACCTAACATGCGTTATCCTCTAAAATATTGATCGAAACCAGGTTTAATGGACTGTTTCAGTGTGGTACCACATTACTACGTGATCCAAACCAGAAAAAACCCAGAATCTGTTCAACAAGTATGTGAAGAATGCGAAAGTATGTGTCTGATGAGGGAAAATCCCAGGCCTAACCTAGACCTAACTTTCGTTATCCTCTAAAATATTTATCAAGACCAGATTTAATTGAATGTTTCAGTGTGGTACCACATTACTGCGTGATCCAAACCAGAAAAAACCCAGAATCTGTTTAACAAGTATGTGGAGAATGCGAAAGTATGTGTCTGATGACGGCAAATCCCAAGCCCAACCTAGACATAACATGTGTTATCCTCTAAAATATTGATCGAAACCAGGTTTAATTGACTGTTTCAGTGTGGTACCACATTACTACGTAATCCAAACCAGAAATAGCCAGGGATCTGTTCAACAAGTATGTGAAAAATGCGAAAATATGACCCTGATGAGGGCAAATCCCGGACCTATCCCAGACCTAACTTGCGTTATCCTCTAAAATATTGATCGAAACCAGGTTTAATTTACTGTTTCAGTGTGGCACCACATTACTACGTGATCCAATCCAGAAAAAGCCCAGGATCTGCTTAACAAGTTTGTGGAGAATGCGAAAGTATGTGTCTGATGAGGGCAAATCCCAGGCCCAACCTAGACATAACATGCGTTATCCTCTAAAATATTGATCGAAACCAGGTTTAATGGACTGTTTCAGTGTGGTACCACATTACTACGTGATCCAAACCAGAAAAAGCCCAGGATCTGGCCGTCAAGTATGAGAATTATGCGAAATTATGACCCTGATGAGGGCAAATCCTAGACCTAACCCAGACCTAACATGCGTTATCCTCTAAAATATTTATCAAGACCAGATTTAATTGAATGTTTCAGTGTGGTACCGCATTACTACGTGATCCAAACCAGAAAAAACCCAGGTTGCGTTCAACATGTATGTGGAGAATGCGAAAGTATGTGTCTGACGAGGGAAAATCCCTGGCCTAACCAAGACCTAACATGCGTTATCCTCAAAAATATTGATAGAAGCCAGGTATAATCGACTGTTTCAGTGTGGTACCACATTACTACCTGATCCGAACCAGAAAAATACCCAGGATCTGTTTAACAGGTATGTGTAGAACGCGAAAATATGTGTCTGATGAGGGCAAATCCCCGGCCTAAAATAGACATAACATGTGTTATCCTCTAAAATATTGACCGAAACCAGGTTTAATGGACTGTTTCAGTGTGGTACCACATTACTACCTGATCCAAACCAGAAAAATTCCCAGGATCTGCTAAACAGGTATGTGGAGAATGCGAAAGTATGTGTCTGACGAGGGTAAATCCCAGGCCCAACCTAGACATAACATGCGTTATCCTCTAAAATATTGATCGAAACCAGGTTTAGTTGACTGTTTCAGTGTGGTACCATATTACTACGTGATCCAAACCAGAAATAGCCAGGGATCTGTTCAACAAGTATGTGAAAAATGCGAAAATATGACCCTGATGAGCGCAAATCCCGGACCTATCCCAGACCTAACTTGCGTTATCCTCTAAAATATGGATCGAAACCAGGTTTAATGGACTGTTCCAGTGTGGTACCACATTACTACGTGATCCAGTCCAGAAAAAGCCCAGGATCTGGCCATCAAGTATGAGAAATATGCGAAAGTATGAGCCTGCTGAGGGCAATTCCTAGACCTAACCCAGACCTAACATGCGTTTTCCTCTAAAATATTTATCAAGACCAGATTTAATTGAATGTTTAAGTGTGGTACCACATTACTACGTGATCCAAACCAGAAAAAACCCACGATCTGTTTAAGAAGTATGTGGAGAATGCGAAAGTATGTGTCTGATGAGGGCAAATCCCAGGCTCAACCTAGACCTAACATGCGTTATCCTCTAAAATATTCATCGAAACCAGGTTTAATTTACTGTTTCAGTGTGGTACCACATTACTATGAGATCCAAACCAGAAATAGCCAGGGATCTGTTCAACAAGTATGTGAAAAATGCGAAAATATGACCCTGATGAGGGCAAATCCCGGACCTATCCCAGACCTAACTTGCGTTATCCTCTAAAATATTGATCGAAACCAGGTTTAATTGACTGTTTCAGTGTGGTACCACATTACTACGTTATCCAAACCAGAAATAGCCAGGGATCTGTTCAACAAGTATGTGAAAAATGCGAAAATATGACCCTGATGAGGGCAAATCCCACGTCCAACCGAGACATAACATGCGTTATCCTCTAAAATATTGATCGAAACCAGGTTTAATGGACTGTTTCAGAGTGGTACCCCATTATTACGTGATCCAAACCAGAAATAGCCAGGGATCTGTTCAACAAGTATGTGAAAAGTGCGAAAATATGACCCTGATGAGGGCAAATCCCAGTCCTATCCCAGACCTAACTTGCGTTGTCCTCTAAAATATTGATGGAAACCAGGTTTAATTGAATGTTTCAGTGTGGTACCACATTACTACGTGATCCAAACCAGAAAAAACCCAGGATCTGTTTAACAAGTATGTGGAGAATGCGAAAGTATGTGTCTGATGAGGGAAAATCCCAGGACCAACCTAGACATAATATGCGTTATCCTATAAAATATTGATCGAAACCAGGTTTAATGGACTGTTTCAGTGTGGTACCACATTACTGCGTGATCCAAACCAGAAAAAACCCAGGATCTGTTTAACAAGTATGTGGAGAATGCGAAAATATGTGTCTGATGAGGGCAAATCCCAGGCCCAACCTAGACATAACATGCGTTATCCTCTAAAATAGTGATCGAAACCAGGTTTAATGGACTGTTTCAGTGTGGTACCACATTACTACCTGATCCAAACCAGAAAAATTCCCAGGATCTGCTAAACAGGTATGTGGAGAATGCGAAAGTATGTGTCTGACGAGGGTAAGTCCCAGGCCCAACCTAGACAAAACATGCGTTATCCTCTAAAATATTGATCGAAACCAGGTTTAATTGACTGTTTCAGTGTGGTACCATATTACTACGTGATCCAAAGCAGAAATAGCCAGGGATCTGTTCAACAAGTATGTGAAAAATGCGAAAATATGACCCTGATGAGCGCAAATCCCGGACCTATCCCAGACCTAACTTGCGTTATCCTCTAAAATATTGATCGAAACCAAGTTTAATGGACTGTTCTAGTGTGGTACCACATTACTACGTGATCCAGTCCAGAAAAAGCCCAGGATCTGGCCATCAAGTATGAGAAATATGCGAAAGTATGAGCCTGCTGAGGACAAATCCTAGACCAAACCCAGACCTAACATGCGTTATCCTCTAAAATATTTATCAAGACCAGATTTAATTGTATGTTTCAGTGTGGTACCACATTTCTACGCGATCCAAACCAGAAAAAACCCAGGATCTCGTCAACAAGTATGTGGAGAATGCGAAAGTATGAGCCTGACGAGGGCAAATACCGAACCTATCCCAGACATAACTTGCGTTATCCTCTAAAATATTGATCGAAACCAGGTTTAATTGACTGTTTCAGTGTGGTACCACATTACTACGTGATCCAAACCAGAAATAGCCAGGGATGTGTTCAACAAGTATGTGAAAAATGCGAAAATATTACCCTGATGAGGGCAAATCCCGGACCTATCCCAGACCAAACTTGCGTTATCCTCTAAAATATTGATCGAAACCTGGTTTAATTTACTGTTTCAGTGTGGTACCACATTACTACGTGATCCAAACCAGAAATAGCCAGGGATCTGTGCAACAAGTATGAGAAATATGCGAAAGTACGAGCCCGATGAGAGCAAATCCTAGACCTAACACAGACCTAACTTGCGTTATCCTCTAAAATATTGATCGAAACCAGGTTTAATTTACTGTTTCAGTGTGGTACCGCATTACTACGTGATCCAAACCATAAAAAACCCAGGATCCGTTCAACAAGTATGTGGAGAATGCGAAAGTATGTGTCTGATGAGGAAAAATCCCAGGCCTAACCAAGACCTAACATGCGTTATCCGCAAAAATATTGATCGAAACCTGGTTTAATAGACTGTTTCAGTGTGGTACCACATTACCACCTGATCCAAACCAGAAAAATACCCAGGATCTGTTTAACAGGTATGTGTAGAACGCGAAAATATGTGTCTGATGAGGGCAAATCCCAAGCCCAACCTAGACATAACATGCGTTATCCTCTAAAATATTGATCGAAACCAGGTTTAATTGACTGTTTCAGCGTGGTACCACATTACTACGTAATCCAAACCAGAAATAGCCAGGGATCTGTTCAACAAGTATGAGAAATATGCGAAAGTACGAGCCTGATGAGAGCAAATCCCAGACCTAACCTAGACCTAACATGAGTTATTCTCTAAAATATTCATCGAATCCAGGTTTAATGGACTTTTTCAGTGTGGTACCACATTACTACGTGATCCAAACCAGAAAAAACCCAGGATCTGGTCAACAAGTATGTGGAGAATGCGAAAGTATGAGCCTGCTGAGGGCAAATCCTAGACCTAATCCAGACCTAACATGGGTTATCCTCTAAAATATTGATCGAAACCAGGTATAATTGACTGTTTCAGTGTGGTACCACATTACTACGTAATCCAAAACCAGAAAAACTCAGGATCTGTTCAACAAGTATGTGAAAAATGCGAAAGTATGAGCCTGCTGAGGGCAAATCCTATACCTAACCCAGACCTAACATGCGTTATCCTCTAAAATATTGATCGAGACCAGGTTTAATGGACTGTTTCAGTGTGGTACCACATTACTACGTGATCCAAACCAGAAAAAACCCAGGATCTGTGCAACAAGTATGTGAAGAATGCCAAAGTATGTGTCTGATGAGGGAAAATCCCAGGCCTAACCTAGACCTAACTTGCGTTATCCTCTAAAATATTGATCGAAACCAGGTTTAATGGACTGTTTCAGTGTGGTACCACATTACTACGTGATCCAAACCAGAAAAAACCCAAGATCTCGTCAACAAGTATGTGGAGAATGCGAAAGTATGTGTCTGATGAGGGAAAATCCCAACCCTAACAAAAACCTAACATGCGTTATCCTCAATAATATTGATCGAAACCAGGTTTAATGGACTGTTTCAGTGTGGTACCACATTACTACGTGATCCAAACCAGAAAAAACCCAGGATCTGTTTAACAAGTATGTGGAGAATGCGAAAATATGTGTCTGATGAGGGCAAATCCCAAGCCCAACCTAGACATAACATGCGTTATCCTCTAAAATATTGATCGAAACCAGGTTTAATTTACTGTTTCAGTGTGGCACCACATTACTACGTGATCCAATCCAGAAAACGCCCAGGATCTAGCCATGGAGTTTGAGAAATATGCGAAATTATGAGCCTGATTAGGGCAAATCCTAGACCTAACCCAGACCTAACATGCGTTATCCTCAAAAATATTGATCGAAACCAGGTTTTATTGAATATTTCAGTGTGGTACCGCATTACTACGTGATCCAAACCAGAAAAAACTCAGGATATGTTCAACAAGTAGGTGAAGAATGGGAAAGTATGTGTCTGATGAGGGAAAATCCCAACCCTAACAAAGACCTAACATGCGTTATCCTCAAAAATATTGATCGAAACCAGGTTTAATGGACTGTTTCAGTGTGGTACCACATTACTACATGATCCAAACCAGAAAAAGCCCAGGATCTGGCCATCAAGTATGAGAAATATGCGAAAGTATGAGCCTGCTGAGGGCAAATCCTAGGCCTAACCCAGACCTAACATGCGTTATCCTCTAAAATATTGATCGAGACCAGGTTTAATGGACTGTTTCAGTGTGGTACCACATTACTACGTGATCCAAACCAGGAAAACCCCGGGATCTGTTCAACAAGTATGTGAAGAATGCGAAAGCATGTGTCTGATGAGGGCAAATCCCCGGCCTAAACTAGACATAACATGCGTTATCCTCTAAAATAGTGATCGAAACCAGGTTTAATGGACTGTTTCAGTGTGGTACCACATTACTACCTGATCCAAACCAGAAAAATTCCCAGGATCTGCTAAACAGGTATGTGGAGAATGCGAAAGTATGAGCCTGACGAGGGCAAATCCCAGACCTATCCCAGACATTACTTGCGTTATCCTCTAAAATATTGATCGAAACCAGGTTTAATTTACTGTTTCAGTGTGGTACCGCATTACTACGTGATCCAAACCAGAAAAAACCCAGGATCTGTTCAACAAGTATGTGAAGAATGCGAAAGTATGTGTCTGATGAGGGCAAATCCCAGGCCCAACCTAGACCTAACTTGCGATATCCTCTAAAATATTGATCGAAACCAGGTTTAAAAGACTGTTTCAGTGTGGTACCACATTACTACGTGATCCAATCCAGAAAAAGCACAGGATCTGGCCATCAAGTATGAGAAGTATGCGAAAGTATGAGCCTGCTGAGGACAAATCCTAGACCAAACCCAGACCTAACATGCGTTATCCTCTAAAATATTTATCAAGACCAGATTTAATTGTATGTTTCAGTGTGGTACCACATTTCTACGCGATCCAAACCAGAAAAAACCCAGGATCTCGTCAACAAGTATGTGGAGAATGCGAAAGTATGAGCCTGACGAGGGCAAATACCGAACCTATCCCAGACATAACTTGCGTTATCCTCTAAAATATTGATCGAAACCAGGTTTAATTGACTGTTTCAGTGTGGTACCACATTACTACGTGATCCAAACCAGAAATAGCCAGGGATGTGTTCAACAAGTATGTGATAAATGCGAAAATATTACCCTGATGAGGGCAAATCCCGGACCTATCCCAGACCTAACTTGCGTTATCCTCTAAAATATTGATCGAAACCTGGTTTAATTTACTGTTTCAGTGTGGTACCACATTACTACGTGATCCAAACCAGAAATAGCCAGGGATCTGTGCAACAAGTATGAGAAATATGCGAAAGTACGAGCCCGATGAGAGCAAATCCTAGACCTAACACAGAACTAACTTGCGTTATCCTCTAAAATATTGATCGAAACCAGGTTTAATTTACTGTTTCAGTGTGGTACCACATTACTACGTGATCCAAACCAGAAAAAACCCAGGATCCGTTCAACAAGTATGTGGAGAATGCGAAAGTATGTGTCTGATGAGGAAAAATCCCAGGCCTAACCAAGACCTAACATGCGTTATCCGCAAAAATATTGATCGAAACCTGGTTTAATAGACTGTTTCAGTGTGGTACCACATTACCACCTGATCCAAACCAGAAAAATACCCAGGATCTGTTTAACAGGTATGTGTAGAAAGCGAAAATATGTGTCTGATGAGGGCAAATCCCAAGCCCAACCTAGACATAACATGCGTTATCCTCTAAAATATTGATCGAAACCAGGTTTAATTGACTGTTTCAGCGTGGTACCACATTACTACGTAATCCAAACCAGAAATAGCCAGGGATCTGTTCAACAAGTATGAGAAATATGCGAAAGTACGAGCCTGATGAGAGCAAATCCCAGACCTAACCTAGACCTAACATGAGTTATTCTCTAAAATATTCATCGAATCCAGGTTTAATGGACTTTTTCAGTGTGGTACCACATTACTACGTGATCCAAACCAGAAAAAACCCAGGATCTGGTCAACAAGTATGTGGAGAATGCGAAAGTATGAGCCTGCTGAGGGCAAATCCTAGACCTAATCCAGACCTAACATGGGTTATCCTCTAAAATATTGATCGAAACCAGGTATAATTGACTGTTTCAGTGTGGTGCCACATTACTACGTAATCCAAAACCAGGAAAAGCCCAGAATCTGGCCATCAAGTGTGAGAAATATGCGAAAGTACGAGACTGATGAGAGCAAATCCCAGACCTGACCTAGATCTAACATGAGTCATTCTCTAAAATATTCATCGAATCCAGGTTTAATGGACTTTTTCAGTGTGGTACCACATTACTACGTGTTCCAAACCAGAAAAAACCCAGGATCCGTTCAACAAGTATGTGAAGAATGCGAAAGTATGTGTCTGATGAGGGAAAATCCCAGGCCTAACCTAGACCTAACTTGCGTTATCCTCTAAAATATTGATCGAAACCAGGTTTAATGGACTGTTTCAGTGTGGTACCACATTACTACGTGATCCATACCAGAAAAACTCAGGATCTGTTCAACAAGTATGTGAAAAATGCGAAAGTATGAGCCTGCTGAGGGCAAATCCTATACCTAACCCAGACCTAACATGCGTTATCCTCTAAAATATTGATCGAGACCAGGTTTAATGGACTGTTTCAGTGTGGTACCACATTACTACGTGATCCAAACCAGAAAAAACCCAGGATCTGTTCAACAAGTATGTGAAGAATGCGAAAGTATGTGTCTGATGAGGGAAAATCCCAGGCCTAACCTAGACCTAACTTGCGTTATCCTCTAAAATATTGATCGAAACCAGGTTTAATGGACTGTTTCAGTGTGGTACCACATTACTACGTGATCCAAACCAGAAAAAACCCAGGATCTCGTCAACAAGTATGTGGAGAATGCGAAAGTATGTGTCTGATGAGGGAAAATCCCAACCCTAACAAAAACCTAACATGCGTTATCCTCAATAATATTGATCGAAACCAGGTTTAATGGACTGTTTCAGTGTGGTACCACATTACTACGTGATCCAAACCAGAAAAAACCCAGGATCCGTTCAACAAGAATGTGGAGAATGCGAAAGCATGTGTCTGATGAGGGCAAATCCCCGGCCTAAACTAGACATAACATGCGTTATCCTCTAAAATAGTGATCGAAACCAGGTTTAATGGACTGTTTCAGTGTGGTACCACATTACTACCTGATCCAAACCAGAAAAATTCCCAGGATCTGCTAAACAGGTATGTGGAGAATGCGAAAGTATGAGCCTGACGAGGGCAAATCCCAGACCTATCCCAGACATTACTTGCGTTATCCTCTAAAATATTCATCGAAACCAGGTTTAATTTACTGTTTCAGTGTGGTACCATATTACTACGTGATCCAAAGCAGAAATAGCCAGGGATCTGTTCAACAAGTATGTGAAAAATGCGAAAATATGACCCTGATGAGCGCAAATCCCGGACCTATCCCAGACCTAACTTGCGTTATCCTCTAAAATATTGATCGAAACCAAGTTTAATGGACTGTTCTAGTGTGGTACCACATTACTACGTGATCCAGTCCAGAAAAAGCCCAGGATCTGGCCATCAAGTATGAGAAATATGCGAAAGTATGAGCCTGCTGAGGACAAATCCTAGACCAAACCCAGACCTAACATGCGTTATCCTCTAAAATATTTATCAAGACCAGATTTAATTGTATGTTTCAGTGTGGTACCACATTTCTACGCGATCCAAACCAGAAAAAACCCAGGATCTCGTCAACAAGTATGTGGAGAATGCGAAAGTATGAGCCTGACGAGGGCAAATACCGAACCTATCCCAGACATAACTTGCGTTATCCTCTAAAATATTGATCGAAACCAGGTTTCATTGACTGTTTCAGTGTGGTACCACATTACTACGTGATCCAAACCAGAAATAGCCAGGGATGTGTTCAACAAGTATGTGATAAATGCGAAAATATTACCCTGATGAGGGCAAATCCCGGACCTATCCCAGACCTAACTTGCGTTATCCGCTAAAATATTGATCGAAACCTGGTTTAATTTACTGTTTCAGTGTGGTACCACATTACTACGTGATCCAAACCAGAAATAGCCAGGGATCTGTGCAACAAGTATGAGAAATATGCGAAAGTACGAGCCCGATGAGAGCAAATCCTAGACCTAACACAGACCTAACTTGCGTTATCCTCTAAAATATTGATCGAAACCAGGTTTAATTGACTGTTTCAGTGTGGTACCACATTACTACGTGTTCCAAACCAGAAAAAAACCCAGGATCCGATCAACAAGTATGTGAAGAATGCGAAAGTATGTGTCTGATGAGGGAAAATCCCAGGCCTAACCTAGACCTAACTTGCGTTATCCTCTAAAATATTGATCGAAACCAGGTTTAATGGACTGTTTCAGTGTGGTACCACATTACTACGTGATCCAAACCAGGAAAACCCCGGGATCTGTTCAACAAGTATGTGAAGAATGCGAAAGCATGTGTCTGATGAGGGCAAATCCCCGGCCTAAACTAGACATAACATGCGTTATCCTCTAAAATAGTGATCGAAACCAGGTTTAATGGACTGTTTCAGTGTGGTACCACATTACTACCTGATCCAAACCAGAAAAATTCCCAGGATCTGCTAAACAGGTATGTGGAGAATGCGAAAGTATGAGCCTGACGAGGGCAAATCCCAGACCTATCCCAGACATTACTTGCGTTATCCTCTAAAATATTGATCGAAACCAGGTTTAATTTACTGTTTCAGTGTGGTACCATATTACTACGTGATCCAAAGCAGAAATAGCCAGGGATCTGTTCAACAAGTATGTGAAAAATGCGAAAATATGACCCTGATGAGCGCAAATCCCGGACCTATCCCAGACCTAACTTGCGTTATCCTCTAAAATATTGATCGAAACCAAGTTTAATGGACTGTTCTAGTGTGGTACCACATTACTACGTGATCCAGTCCAGAAAAAGCCCAGGATCTGGCCATCAAGTATGAGAAATATGCGAAAGTATGAGCCTGCTGAGGACAAAACCTAGACCAAACCCAGACCTAACATGCGCTATCCTCTAAAATATTTATCAAGACCAGATTTAATTGTATGTTTCAGTGTGGTACCACATTTCTACGCGATCCAAACCAGAAAAAACCCAGGATCTCGTCAACAAGTATGTGGAGAATGCGAAAGTATGAGCCTGACGAGGGCAAATACCGAACCTATCCCAGACATAACTTGCGTTATCCTCTAAAATATTGATCGAAACCAGGTTTAATTGACTGTTTCAGTGTGGTACCACATTACTACGTGATCCAAACCAGAAATAGCCAGGGATGTGTTCAACAAGTATGTGAAAAATGCGAAAATATTACCCTGATGAGGGCAAATCCCGGACCTATCCCAGACCAAACTTGCGTTATCCTCTAAAATATTGATCGAAACCTGGTTTAATTTACTGTTTCAGTGTGGTACCACATTACTACGTGATCCAAGCCAGAAATAGCCAGGGATCTGTGCAACAAGTATGAGAAATATGCGAAAGTACGAGCCCGATGAGAGCAAATCCTAGACCTAACACAGACCTAACTTGCGTTATCCTCTAAAATATTGATCGAAACCAGGTTTAATTTACTGTTTCAGTGTGGTACCACATTACTACGTGTTCCAAACCAGAAAAAAACCCAGGATCCGATCAACAAGTATGTGAAGAATGCGAAAGTATGTGTCTGATGAGGGAAAATCCCAGGCCTAACCTAGACCTAACTTGCGTTATCCTCTAAAATATTGATCGAAACCAGGTTTAATGGACTGTTTCAGTGTGGTACCACATTACTACGTGATCCAAACCAGGAAAACCCCGGGATCTGTTCAACAAGTATGTGAAGAATGCGAAAGCATGTGTCTGATGAGGGCAAATCCCCGGCCTAAACTAGACATAACATGCGTTATCCTCTAAAATAGTGATCGAAACCAGGTTTAATGGACTGTTTCAGTGTGGTACCACATTACTACCTGATCCAAACCAGAAAAATTCCCAGGATCTGCTAAACAGGTATGTGGAGAATGCGAAAGTATGAGCCTGACGAGGGCAAATCCCAGACCTATCCCAGACATTACTTGCGTTATCCTCTAAAATATTGATCGAAACCAGGTTTAATTTACTGTTTCAGTGTGGTACCATATTACTACGTGATCCAAAGCAGAAATAGCCAGGGATCTGTTCAACAAGTATGTGAAAAATGCGAAAATATGACCCTGATGAGCGCAAATCCCGGACCTATCCCAGACCTAACTTGCGTTATCCTCTAAAATATTGATCGAAACCAAGTTTAATGGACTGTTCTAGTGTGGTACCACATTACTACGTGATCCAGTCCAGAAAAAGCCCAGGATCTGGCCATCAAGTATGAGAAATATGCGAAAGTATGAGCCTGCTGAGGACAAAACCTAGACCAAACCCAGACCTAACATGCGCTATCCTCTAAAATATTTATCAAGACCAGATTTAATTGTATGTTTCAGTGTGGTACCACATTTCTACGCGATCCAAACCAGAAAAAACCCAGGATCTCGTCAACAAGTATGTGGAGAATGCGAAAGTATGAGCCTGACGAGGGCAAATACCGAACCTATCCCAGACATAACTTGCGTTATCCTCTAAAATATTGATCGAAACCAGGTTTAATTGACTGTTTCAGTGTGGTACCACATTACTACGTGATCCAAACCAGAAATAGCCAGGGATGTGTTCAACAAGTATGTGAAAAATGCGAAAATATTACCCTGATGAGGGCAAATCCCGGACCTATCCCAGACCAAACTTGCGTTATCCTCTAAAATATTGATCGAAACCTGGTTTAATTTACTGTTTCAGTGTGGTACCACATTACTACGTGATCCAAGCCAGAAATAGCCAGGGATCTGTGCAACAAGTATGAGAAATATGCGAAAGTACGAGCCCGATGAGAGCAAATCCTAGACCTAACACAGACCTAACTTGCGTTATCCTCTAAAATATTGATCGAAACCAGGTTTAATTTACTGTTTCAGTGTGGTACCGCATTACTACGTGATCCAAACCAGAAAAAACCCAGGATCCGTTCAACAAGTATGTGGAGAATGCGAAAGTATGTGTCTGATGAGGAAAAATCCCAGGCCTAACCAAGACCTAACATGCGTTATCCGCAAAAATATTGATCGAAACCTGGTTTAATAGACTGTTTCAGTGTGGTACCACATTACCACCTGATCCAAACCAGAAAAATACCCAGGATCTGTTTAACAGGTATGTGTAGAACGCGAAAATATGTGTCTGATGAGGGCAAATCCCAAGCCCAACCTAGACATAACATGCGTTATCCTCTAAAATATTGATCGAAACCAGGTTTAATTGACTGTTTCAGCGTGGTACCACATTACTACGTAATCCAAACCAGAAATAGCCAGGGATCTGTTCAACAAGTATGAGAAATATGCGAAAGTACGAGCCTGATGAGAGCAAATCCCAGACCTAACCTAGACCTAACATGAGTTATTCTCTAAAATATTCATCGAATCCAGGTTTAATGGACTTTTTCAGTGTGGTACCACATTACTACGTGATCCAAACCAGAAAAAACCCAGGATCTGGTCAACAAGTATGTGGAGAATGCGAAAGTATGAGCCTGCTGAGGGCAAATCCTAGACCTAATCCAGACCTAACATGGGTTATCCTCTAAAATATTGATCGAAACCAGGTATAATTGACTGTTTCAGTGTGGTACCACATTACTACGTAATCCAAAACCAGAAAAAGCCCAGAATCTGGCCATCAAGTGTGGGAAATATGCGAAAGTACGAGACTGATGAGAGCAAATCCCAGACCTGACCTAGATCTAACATGAGTCATTCTCTAAAATATTCATCGATTCCAGGTTTAATGGACTTTTTCAGTGTGGTACCACATTACTACGTGTTCCAAACCAGAAAAAACCCAGGATCCGTTCAACAAGTATGTGAAGAATGCGAAAGTATGTGTCTGATGAGGGAAAATCCCAGGCCTAACCTAGACCTAACTTGCGTTATCCTCTAAAATATTGATCGAAACCAGGTTTAATGGACTGTTTCAGTGTGGTACCACATTACTACGTGATCCATACCAGAAAAACTCAGGATCTGTTCAACAAGTATGTGAAGAATGCCAAAGTATGTGTCTGATGAGGGAAAACCCCAGGCCTAACCTAGACCTAACTTGCGTTATCCTCTAAAATATTGATCGAAACCAGATTTAATGGACTGTTTCAGTGTGGTACCACATTACTACGTGATCCAAACCAGAAAAAACCCAGGATCTCGTCAACAAGTATGTGGAGAATGCGAAAGTATGTGTCTGATGAGGGAAAATCCCAACCCTAACAAAAACCTAACATGCGTTATCCTCAATAATATTGATCGAAACCAGGTTTAATGGACTGTTTCAGTGTGGTACCACATTACTACGTGATCCAAACCAGAAAAAACCCAGGATCTGTTTAACAAGTATGTGGAGAATGCGAAAATATGTGTCTGATGAGGGCAAATCCCAAGCCCAACCAAGACATAACATGCGTTATCCTCTAAAATATTGATCGAAACCAGGTTTAATTTACTGTTTCAGTGTGGCACCACATTACTACGTGATCCAATCCAGAAAACGCCCAGGATCTAGCCATGGAGTTTGAGAAATATGCGAAATTATGAGCCTGATTAGGGCAAATCCTAGACCTAACCCAGACCTAACATGCGTTATCCTCAAAAATATTGATCGAAACCAGGTTTTATTGAATATTTCAGTGTGGTACCGCATTACTAAGTGATCCAAACCAGAAAAAACTCAGGATATGTTCAACAAGTAGGTGAAGAGTGGGAAAGTATGTGTCTGATGAGGGAAAATCCCAACCCTAACAAAGACATAACATGCGTTATCCTCTAAAATATTGATCGAAACCAGGTTTAATGGACTGTTTCAGTGTGGTACCACATTACTACGTGATCCAAACCAGAAAAAGCCCAGGATCTGGCCATCAAGTATGAGAAATATGCGAAAGTATGTGCCTGCTGAGGGCAAATCCTAGGCCTAACCCAGACCTAACATCCGTTATCCTCTAAAATATTGATCGAGACCAGGTTTAATAGACTGTTTCAGTGTGGTACCACATTACTACGTGATCCAAACCAGAAAAAACCCGGGATCTGTTCAACAAGTATGTGAAGAATGCGAAAGTATGTGTCTGATGAGGGCAAATCCCAGTCCTATCCCAGACCTAACTTGCGTTGTCCTCTAAAATATTGATGGAAACCAGGTTTAATTGAATGTTTCAGTGTGGTACCACATTACTACGTGATCCAATCCAGAAAAAGCCCAGGATCTGGCCATCAAGTATGAGAAGTATGCGAAAGTATGAGCCTGACGAGGGCAAATCCCAGACCTATCCCAGACATTACTTGCGTTATCCTCTAAAATATTGATCGAAACCAGGTTTAATTTACTGTTTCAGTGTGGTACCGCATTACTACGTGATCCAAACCAGAAAAAACCCAGGATCTGTTCAACAAGTATGTGAAGAATGCGAAAGTATGTGTCTGATGAGGGCAAATCCCAGGCCCAACCTAGACCTAACTTGCGATATCCTCTAAAATATTGATCGAAACCAGGTTTAAAAGACTGTTTCAGTGTGGTACCACATTACTACGTGATCCAATCCAGAAAAAGCACAGGATCTGGCCATCAAGTATGAGAAGTATGCGAAAGTATGAGCCTGCTGAGGACAAATCCTAGACCAAACCCAGACCTAACATGCGTTATCCTCTAAAATATTTATCAAGACCAGATTTAATTGTATGTTTTAGTGTGGTACCACATTTCTACGCGATCCAAACCAGAAAAAACCCAGGATCTCGTCAACAAGTATGTGGAGAATGCGAAAGTATGAGCCTGACGAGGGCAAATACCGAACCTATCCCAGACATAACTTGCGTTATCCTCTAAAATATTGATCGAAACCAGGTTTAATTGACTGTTTCAGTGTGGTACCACATTACTACGTGATCCAAACCAGAAATAGCCAGGGATGTGTTCAACAAGTATGTGATAAATGCGAAAATATTACCCTGATGAGGGCAAATCCCGGACCTATCCCAGACCTAACTTGCGTTATCCTCTAAAATATTGATCGAAACCTGGTTTAATTTACTGTTTCAGTGTGGTACCACATTACTACGTGATCCAAACCAGAAATAGCCAGGGATCTGTGCAACAAGTATGAGAAATATGCGAAAGTACGAGCCCGATGAGAGCAAATCCTAGACCTAACACAGACCTAACTTGCGTTATCCTCTAAAATATTGATCGAAACCAGGTTTAATTTACTGTTTCAGTGTGGTACCACATTACTACGTGATCCAAACCAGAAATAGCCAGGGATCTGTTCAACAAGTATGAGAAATATGCGAAAGTACGAGCCTGATGAGAGCAAATCCCAGACCTAACCTAGACCTAACATGAGTTATTCTCCAAAATATTCATCGAATCCAGGTTTAATGGACTTTTTCAGTGTGGTACCACATTACTACGTGATCCTAACCAGAAAAAACCCAGGATCCGTTCAACACGTATGTGAAGAATGCGAAAGTATGTGTCTGATGAGGGAAATTCCCAGGCCTAACCTAGACCTAACTTGCGTTATCCTCTAAAATATTGATCGAAACCAGGTTTAATGGACTGTTTCAGTGTGGTACCACATTACTACGTGATCCATACCAGAAAAACTCAGGATCTGTTCAACAAGTATGTGAAAAATGCGAAAGTATGAGCCTGCTGAGGGCAAATCCTATACCTAACCCAGACCTAACATGCGTTATCCTCTAAAATATTGATCGAGACCAGGTATAATTGACTGTTTCAGTGTGGTACCACATTACTACGTAATCCAAAACCAGAAAAAGCCCAGAATCTGGCCATCAAGTGTGAGAAATATGCGAAAGTACGAGACTGGAGAGAGCAAATCCCAGACCTGACCTAGATCTAACATGAGTCATTCTCTAAAATATTCATCGAATCCAGGTTTAATGGACTTTTTCAGTGTGGTACCACATTACTACGTGTTCCAAAGCAGAAAAAACCCAGGATCCGTTCAACACGTATGTGAAGAATGCGAAAGTATGTGTCTGATGAGGGAAAATCCCAGGCTTAACCTAGACCTAACTTGCGTTATCCTCTAAAATATTGATCGAAACCAGGTTTAATGGACTGTTTCAGTGTGGTACCACATTACTACGTGATCCATACCAGAAAAACTCAGGATCTGTTTAACAAGTATGTGGAGAATGCGAAAATATGTGTCTGATGAGGGCAAATCCCAAGCCCAACCTAGACATAACATGCGTTATCCTCTAAAATATTGATCGAAACCAGGTTTAATTTACTGTTTCAGTGTGGCACCACATTACTACGTGATCCAATCCAGAAAACGCCCAGGATCTAGCCATGGAGTTTCAGAAATATGCGAAATTATGAGCCTGATTAGGGCAAATCCTAGACCTAACCCAGACCTAACATGCGTTATCCTCAAAAATATTGATCGAAACCAGGTTTTATTGAATATTTCAGTGTGGTACCGCATTACTACGTGATCCAAACCAGAAAAAACCCAGGATCTGTTTAACAAGTATGTGGAGAATGCGAAAATATGTGTCTGATGAGGGCAAATCCCAAGCCCAACCTAGACATAACATGCGTTATCCTCTAAAATATTGATCGAAACCAGGTTTAATTTACTGTTTCAGTGTGGCACCACATTACTACGTGATCCAATCCAGAAAACGCCCAGGATCTAGCCATGGAGTTTCAGAAATATGCGAAATTATGAGCCTGATTAGGGCAAATCCTAGACCTAACCCAGACCTAACATGCGTTATCCTCAAAAATATTGATCGAAACCAGGTTTTATTGAATATTTCAGTGTGGTACCGCATTACTACGTGATCCAAACCAGAAAAAACTCAGGATATGTTCAACAAGTAGGTGAAGAATGGGAAAGTATGTGTCTGATGAGGGAAAATCCCAACCCTAACAAAGACCTAACATGCGTTATCCTCAAAAATATTGATCGAAACCAGGTTTAATGGACTGTTTCAGTGTGGTACCACATTACTACATGATCCAAACCAGAAAAATACCCAGGATCTGATTAACAGGTATGTGTAGAACGCGAAAATATGTGTTTGATGAGGGCAAATCTCCGGCCTAAACTAGACATAACATGCGTTATCCTCTAAAATATTGATCGAAACCAGGTTTAATGGACTGTTTCAGTGTGGTACCACATTACTACGTGATCCAAACCAGAAAAAGCCCAGGATCTGGCCATCAAGTATGAGAAATATGCGAAAGTATGAGCCTGCTGAGGGCAAATCCTAGGCCTAACCCAGACCTAACATGCGTTATCCTCGAAAATATTGATCGAGACCAGGTTTAATGGACTGTTTCAGTGTGGTACCACATTACCACGTGATCCAAACCAGAAAAAACCCGGGATCTGTTCAACAAGTATGTGAAGAATGCGAAAGTATGTGTCTGATGAGGGAAAATCCCAGGCCTAACCTAGACCTAACTTGCGTTATCCTCTAAAATATTGATCGAAACCAGGTTTAATGGACTGTTTCAGTGTGGTACCACATTACTACGTGATCCAAACCAGAAAAAACCCAGGATCTCGTCAACAAGTATGTGGAGAATGCGAAAGTATGTGTCTGATGAGGGAAAATCCCAACCCTAACAAAGACCTAACATGCGTTATCCTCAAAAATATTGATCGAAACCAGGTTTAATGGACTGTTTCCGTGTGGTACCACATTACTACGTGATCCAAACCAGAAAAAACCCAGGATCCGTTCAACAAGTTTGTGGAGAATGCGAAAGTATGTGTCTGATGACGGCAAATCCCAAGCCCAACCTAGACATAACATGTGTTATCCTCTAAAATATTGATCGAAACCAGGTTTAATTGACTGTTTCAGTGTGGTACCACATTACTACGTAATCCAAACCAGAAATAGCCAGGGATCTGTTCAACAAGTATGTGAAAAATGCGAAAATATGACCCTGATGGGGGTAAATCCCGGACCTATCCCAGACCTCACTTGCGTTATCCTCTAAAATATTGATCGAAACCAGGTTTAATGGACTGTTTCAGTGTGGTACCACATTACTACGGGATCCAAACCAGAAAAAGCCCAGAATCTGGCCATCAAGTATGAGAAATATGCGAAAGTACGAGACTAATGAGAGCAAATCCCAGACCTGACCTAGATCTAACATGAGTCATTCTCCAAAATATTCATCGAATCCAGGTTTAATGGACTTTTTCAGTGTGGTACCACATTACTACGTGTTCCAAACCAGAAAAAACCCAGGATCTGGTCAACAAGTATGTGGAGAATGCGAAAGTATGAGCCTGACGAGGGCAAATCCCGAACCTATACCAGACATAACTGGCGTTATCCTCTAAAATATTGATCGAAACCAGGTTTAATGGACTGTTTCAGTGTGGTACCACATTACTACGGGATCCAAACCAGAAAAAGCCCAGAATCTGGCCATCAAGTATGAGAAATATGCGAAAGTACGAGACTGATGAGAGCAAATCCCAGACCTGACCTAGATCTAACATGAGTCATTCTCTAAAATATTCATCGAATCCAGGTTTAGTGGACTTTTTCAGTGTGGTACCACATTACTACGTGTTCCAAACCAGAAAAAAACCCAGGATCAGATCAACAAGTATGTGAAGAATGCGAAAGTATGTGTCTGATGAGGGAAAATCCCAGGCCTAACCTAGACCTAACTTGCGTTATCCTCTAAAATATTGATCGAAACCAGGTTTAATGGACTGTTTCAGTGTGGTACCACATTACTACGTGATCCAATCCAGAAAAAGCCCAGGATCTGGCCATCAAGTTTGAGAAGTATGCGAAAGTATGAGCCTGCTGAGGACAAATCCTAGACCAAACCCAGACCTAACATGCGTTATCCTCTAAAATACTTATCAAGACCAGATTTAATTGTATGTTTCAGTGTGGTACCACATTTCTACGCGATCCAAACCAGAAAAAACCCAGGATCTCGTCAACAAGTATGTGGAGAATGCGGAAGTATGAGCCTGACGAGGGCAAATACCGAACCTATCCCAGACATAACTTGCGTTATCCTCTAAAATATTGATCGAAACCAGGTTTAATTGACTGTTTCAGTGTGGTACCACATTACTACGTGACCCAAACCAGAAATAGCCAGGGATGTGTTCAACAAGTATGTGAAAAATGCGAAAATATTACCCTGATGAGGGCAAATCCCGGACCTATCCCAGACCTAACTTGCGTTATCCTCTAAAATATTGATCGAAACCTGGTTTAATTTACTGTTTCAGTGTGGTACCACATTACTACGTGATCCAAACCAGAAATAGCCAGGGATCTGTGCAACAAGTATGAGAAATATGCGAAAGTACGAGCCCGATGAGAGCAAATCCTAGACCTAACACAGACCTAACTTGCGTTATCCTCTAAAATATTGATCGAAACCAGGTTTAATTTACTGTTTCAGTGTGGTACCGCATTACTACGTGATCCAAAGCAGAAAAAACCCAGGATCCGTTCAACAAGTATGTGGAGAATGCGAAAGTATGTGTCTGATGAGGAAAAATCCCAGGCCTAACCAAGGCCTAACATGCGTTATCCGCAAAAATATTGATCGAAACCTGGTTTATTAGACTGTTTCAGTGTGGTACCACATTACCACC
This sequence comes from Colletes latitarsis, assembly GCF_051014445.1. Classification (NCBI taxonomy): domain Eukaryota; kingdom Metazoa; phylum Arthropoda; class Insecta; order Hymenoptera; family Colletidae; genus Colletes; species Colletes latitarsis. The sequence continues at coordinate 4,932,785 of NC_135134.1, read as the reverse complement.
TGATCCAAACCAGAAAAATACCCAGGATCTGTTTAACAGGTATGTGTAGAACGCGAAAATATGTGTCTGATGAGGGCAAATCCCAAGCCCAACCTAGACATAACATGCGTTATCCTCTAAAATATTGATCGAAACCAGGTTTAATTGACTGTTTCTGCGTGGTACCACATTACTACGTAATCCATACCAGAAATAGCCAGGGATCTGTTCAACAAGTATGAGAAATATGCGAAAGTACGAGCCTGATGAGAGCAAATCCCAGACCTAACCTAGACCTAACATGAGTTATTCGCTAAAATATTCATCGAATCCAGGTTTAATGGACTTTTTCAGTGTGGTACCACATTACTACGTGATCCAAACCAGAAAAAACCCAGGATCTGGTCAACAAGTATGTGGAGAATGCGAAAGTATGAGCCTGCTGAGGGCAAATCCTAGACCTAATCCAGACCTAACATGGGTTATCCTCTAAAATATTGATCGAAACCAGGTTTAATGGACTGTTTCAGTGTGGTACCACATTACTACGTGATCCATACCAGAAAAACTCAGGATCTGTTCAACAAGTATGTGAAAAATGCGAAAGTATGAGCCTGCTGAGGGCAAATCCTATACCTAACCCAGACCTAACATGCGTTATCCTCTAAAATATTGATCGAAACCAGGTTTAATTGACTGTTTCAGTGTGGTACCACATTACTACGTAATCCAAACCAGAAATAGCCAGGGATCTGTTCAACAAGTATGTGAAATATGCGAAAATATGACCCTGATGAGGGCAAATCCCACGCCCAACCGAGACATAACATGCGTTATCCTCTAAAATATTGATCGAAACCAGGCTTAATGGACTGTTTCAGAGTGGTACCAAATTATTACGTGATCCAAACCAGAAATAGCCAGGGGTCTGTTCAACAAGTATGTGAAAAATGCGAAAATATGACCCTGATGAGGGCAAATCCCAGTCCTATCCCAGACCTAACTTGCGTTGTCCTCTAAAATATTGATGGAAACCAGGTTTAATTGAATGTTTCAGTGTTGTACCACATTACTACGTGATCCAATCCAGAAAAAGCCCAGGATCTGGCCATCATGTATGAGAAGTATGCGAAAGTATGAGCCCGCTGAGGACAAATCCTAGACCTAACCCAGACCTAACATGCGTTATCCTCTAAAATATTTATCAAGACCAGATTTAATTGTATGTTTCAGTGTGGTACCACATTTCTACGCGATCCAAACCAGAAAAAACCCAGGATCTCGTCAACAAGTATGTGGAGAATGCGAAAGTATGAGCCTGACGAGGGCAAATCCCAGACCTATCCCAGACATAACATGCGTTATCCTCTAAAATATTGATCGAAACCAGGTTTAATGGACTGTTTCAGTGTGGCACCACATTACTACGTGATCCAAACCAGAAAGAGCCCAGGATCTGGCCATCAAGTATGAGAAATATGCGAAAGTATGAGCCTGCTGAGGGCAAATCCTAGACCTAACCCAGACCTAACATGCGTTATCCTCTAAAATATTGATCGAGACCAGGTTTAATTTACTGTTTCAGTGTGGCACCACATTACTACGTGATCCAATCCAGAAAACGCCCAGGATCTAGCCATGGAGTTTGAGAAATATGCGAAAGTATGAGCCTGCTGAGGGCAAATCCTAGACCTAACCCAGACCTAACATGCGTTATCCTCAAAAATATTGATCGAAACCAGGTTTTATTGAATATTTCAGTGTGGTACCGCATTACTACGTGATCCAAACCAGAAAAAACTCAGGATATGTTCAACAAGTAGGTGAAGAATGGGAAAGTATGTGTCTGATGAGGGAAAATCCCAACCCTAACAAAGACCTAACATGCGTTATCCTCAAAAATATTGATCGAAACCAGGTTTAATGGACTGTTTCAGTGTGGTACCACATTACTACATGATCCAAACCAGAAAAATACCCAGGATCTGATTAACAGGTATGTGTAGAACGCGAAAATATGTGTCTGATGAGGGCAAATCTCCGGCCTAAACTAGACATAACATGCGTTATCCTCTAAAATATTGATCGAAACCAGGTTTAATGGACTGTTTCAGTGTGGTACCACATTACTACGTGATCCAAACCAGAAAAAGCCCAGGATCTGGCCATCAAGTATGAGAAATATGCGAAAGTATGAGCCTGCTGAGGGCAAATCCTAGACCTAACCCAGACCTAACATGCGTTATCCTCTAAAATATTGATCGAGACCTGGTTTAATGGACTGTTTCAGTGTGGTACCACATTACTACGTGATCCAAACCAGAAAAAACCCAGGATCTGTTCAACAAGTATGTGAAGAATGCGAAAGTATGTGTCTGATGAGGGAAAATCCCAGGCCTAACCTAGACCTAACTTGCGTTATCCTCTAAAATATTGATCGAAACCAGGTTTAATGGACTGTTTCAGTGTGGTACCACATTACTACGTGATCCAAACCAGAAAAAACCCAGGATCTCGTCAACAAGTATGTGGAGAATGCGAAAGTATGTGTCTGATGAGGGAAAATCCCAACCCTAACAAAGACCTAACATGCGTTACCCTCAAAAATATTGATCGATACCAGGTTTAATGGACTGTTTCATTGTGGTACCACATTACTACGTGATCCAAACCAGAAAAAACCCAGAATCTGTTTAACAAGTATGTGGAGAATGTGAAAGTATGTGTCTGATGACGGCAAATCCCAAGCCCAACCTAGACATAACATGTGTTATCCTCTAAAATATTGATCGAAACCAAGTTTAATTGACTGTTTCAGTGTGGTACCACATTACTACGTAATCCAAACCAGAAATAGCCAGGGATCTGTTCAACAAGTATGTGAAAAATGCGAAAATATGACCCTGATGAGGGCAAATCCCGGACCTATCCCAGACCTAACTTGCGTTATCCTCTAAAATATTGATCGAAACCAGGTTTAATTTACTGTTTCTGTGTGGCACCACATTACTACGTGATCCAATCCAGAAAAAGCCCAGGATCTGCTTAACAAGTTTGTGGAGAATGCGAAAGTATATTGTCTGATGAGGGCAAATCCCAGGCCCAACCTAGACATAACATGCGTTATCCTCTAAAATATTGATCGAAACCAGGTGTAATGGACTGTTTCAGTGTGGTACCACATTACTACGTGATCCAAACCAGAAAAAGCCCAGGATCTGGCCATCAAGTATGAGAATTATGCGAAATTATGACCCTGATGAGGGCAAATCCTAGACCTAACCCAGACCTAACATGCGTTATCCTCTAAAATATTTATCAAGACCAGATTTAATTGAATGTTTCAGTGTGGTACCGCATTACTACGTGATCCAAACCAGAAAAAACCCAGGATCTCGTCAACAAGTATGTGGAGAATGCGAAAGTATGTGTCTGATGAGGGAAAATCCCAACCCTAACAAAGACCTAACATGCGTTATCCTCAAAAATATTGATCGAAACCAGGTTTAATGGACTGTTTCCGTGTGGTACCACATTACTACGTGATCCAAACCAGAAAAAACCCAGGATCCGTTCAACAAGTATGTGGAGAATGCGAAAGTATGTGTCTGATGACGGCAAATCCCAAGCCCAACCTAGACATAACATGTGTTATCCTCTAAAATATTGATCGAAACCAGGTTTAATTGACTGTTTCAGTGTGGTACCACATTACTACGTAATCCAAACCAGAAATAGCCAGGGATCTGTTCAACAAGTATGTGAAAAATGCGAAAATATGACCCTGATGGGGGTAAATCCCGGACCTATCCCAGACCTAACTTGCGTTATCCTCTAAAATATTGATCGAAACCAGGTTTAATTTACTCTTTCAGTGTGGTACCACATTACTACGTGATCCAATCCAGAAAAAGCCCAGGATCTAGCCATGGAGTTTGAGAAATAAGCGAAATTATGAGCCTGATTAGGGCAAATCCTAGACCCAACCCAGACCTAACACGCGTTATCCTCAAAAATATTGATCGAAACCAGGTTTAATTGAACGCTTCAGTGCGGTACCGCATTACTACGTGATCCAAACCAGAAAAAACCCAGGATCCGTTCAACAAGTATGTGGAGAATGCGAAAGGATGTGTCTGATGAGGGCAAATCCCCGGCCTAAACTAGACATAACATGCGTTATCCTCTAAAATAGTGATCGAAACCAGGTTTAATGGACTGTTTCAGTGTGGTACCACATTACTACCTGATCCAAACAAGAAAAATTCCCAGGATCTGCTAAACAGGTATGTGGAGAATGCGAAACTATGTGTCTGACGAGGGTAAATCCCAGGCCCAACCTAGACATAACATGCGTTATCCTCTAAAATATTGATCGAAACCAGGTTTAATTGACTGTTTCAGTGTGGTACCATATTACTACGTGATCCAAACCAGAAATAGCCAGGGATCTGTTCAACAAGTATGTGAAAAATGCGAAAATATGACCCTGATGAGCGCAAATCCCGGACCTATCCCAGACCTAACTTGCGTTATCCTCTAAAATATTGATCGAAACCAGGTTTAATGGACTGTTCCAGTGTGGTACCACATTACTACGTGATCCAGTCCAGAAAAAGCCCAGGATCTGGCCATCAAGTATGAGAAATATGCGAAAGTATGAGCCTGCTGAGGGCAAATCCCAGGCCCAACCTAGACATAACATGCGTTATCCTCTAAAATATTGATCGAAACCAGGTTTAATTGACCCTTTCAGTGTGGTACCACATTACTACGTGATCGAAACCAGAAATAGCCTGGGATCTGTTCAACAAGTATGTGAAAAATGCGAAAATATGACCCTGATGAGGGCAAATCCCGGATCTATCCCAGACCTAACTTGCGTTATCCTATAAAATATTGATCGAAACCAGGTTTAATGGACTGTTTCAGTGTGGTACCACATTACTACGTGATCCAAACCAGAAAAAACCCAGGATCTGTTTAACAAGTATGTGGAGAATGCGAAAATGTGTGTCTGATGAGGGCAAATCCCAGGCCCAACCTAGACATAACATGCGTTATCCTCTAAAATATTGATCGAAACCAGGTTTAATTGACTCTTTCAGTGTGGTACCACATTACTATGTGATCCAAACCAGAAATAGCCAGGGATCTGTTCAACAAGTATGTGAAAAATGCGAAAATATGACCCTGATGAGGGCAAATCCCGGACCTATCCCAGACCTAACTTGCGTTATCCTCTAAAATATTGATCGAAACCAGGTTTAATTTACTGTTTCAGTGTGGTACCACATTACTACGTGATCCAATCCAGAAAAAGCCCAGGATCTAACCATGGAGTTTGAGAAATAAGCGAAATTATGAGCCTGAATAGGGCAAATCCTAGACCCAACCCAGACCTAACATGCGTTATCCTCAAAAATATTGATCGAAACCAGGTTTAATTGAACGTTTCAGTGTGGTACCGCATTACTACGTGATCCAAACCAGAAAAAACCCAGGATCCGTTCAACAAGTATGTGGAGAATGCGAAAGTATGTGTCTGATGAGGGCAAATCCCAAGCTCAACCTAGACATAACATGCGTTATCCTCTAAAATATTGATCGAAACCAGGTTTAATTGACTCTTTCAGTGTGGTACCACATTACTACGTGATCGAAACTAGAAATAGCCTGGGATCTGTTCAACAAGTATGTGAAAAATGCGAAAATATGACCCTGATGAGGGCAAATCCCGGATCTATCCCAGACCTAACTTGCGTTATCCTCTAAAATATTGATCGAAACCAGGTTTAATTTACTGTTTCAGTGTGGTACCACATTACTACGTGATCCAATCCAGAAAAAGCCCAGGATCTAGCCATGGAGTTTGAGAAATAAGCGAAATTATGACCCTGATGAGGGCAAATCCCGGACCTATCCCAGACCTAACTTGCGTTATCCTCTAAAATATTGAACGAAACCAGGTTTAATTGACTGTTTCAGTGTGGTACCACATTACTACGTAATCCAAACCAGAAATAGCCAGGAATCTGTTCAACAAGTATGTGGAAAATGCGAAAATATGACCCTGATGAGGGCAAATCCCACGCCCAACCGAGACATAACATGCGTTATCCTCTAAAATATTGATCGAAACCAGGTTTAATGGACTGTTTCAGAGTGGTACCACATTATTACGTGATCCAAACCAGAAATAGCCAGGGATCTGTTCAACAAGTATGTGAAAAGTGCGAAAATATGACCCTGATGAGGGCAAATCCCAGTCCTATCCCAGACCTAACTTGCGTTGTCCTCTAAAATATTGATGGAAACCAGGTTTAATTGAATGTTTCAGTGTGGTACCACATTACTACGTGATCCAAACCAGAAAAAACCCAGGATCTGTTTAACAACTATGTGGAGAATGCGAAAGTATGTGTCTGATGAGGGAAAATCCCAGGACCAACCTAGACATAACATGCGTTATCCTATAAAATATTGATCGAAACCAGGTTTAATGGACTGTTTCTGTGTGGTACCACATTACTACGTGATCCAAACCAGAAAAAACCCAGGATCTCGTCAACAAGTATGTGGAGAATGCGAAAGTATGAGCCTGACGAGGGCAAATCCCAGACCTATCCCAGACATAACTTGCGTTATCCTCTAAAATATTGATCGAAACCAGGTTTAACTTACTATTTCAGTGTGGTACCGCATTACTACGTGATCCAAACCAGAAAAAACCCAGGATCCGTTCAACAAGTATGTGGAGAATGCGAAAGTATGTGTCTGATGAGGGAAAATCCCAGGCCTAACCAAGACCTAACATGCGTTATCCTCTAAAATATTGATCGAAACCAGGTTTAATGGACTGTTCCAGTGTGGTAGCACATTACCACCTGATCCAAAACAGAAAAATACCCTGGATCTGTTTAACAGGTATGTGTAGAACGCGAAAATATGTGTCTGATGAGGGCAAATCCCAAGCCCAACCTAGACATAACATGCGTTATCCTCTAAAATATTGATCGAAACCAGGTTTAATTGACTGTTTCAGTGTGGTACCACATTACTATGTAATCCAAACCAGAAATAGCCAGGGATCTGTTCAACAAGTATGTGAAAAATGCGAAAATATTACCCTGATGAGGTCAAATCCCGGACCTATCCCAGACATAACATGCATTATCCCCTAAAATATTGATCGAAACCAGGTTTAATTGACTGTTTCTGTGTGGTACCACATTACTACGTTATCCAACCAGAAATAGCCAGGGATCTGTTCAAGAAGTATGAGAAATATGCGAAAGTACGAGCCTGATGAGAGCAATTCCCAGACCTAACCTAGACATAACATGAGTTATTCTCTAAAATATTCATCGAAACCAGGTTTAATGGACCTTTTCGGTGTGGTACCACATTACTACGTGATCCAAACCAGAGAAAACCCAGGACCCGTTCAACAAGTATGTGAAGAATGCGAAAGTATGTGTCTGAGGGAAAATCCCAGGCCTAACCTAGACCTAACTTGCGTTATCCTCTAAAATATTGATCGAAACCAGGTTTAATGGACTGTTCCAGTGTGGTAGCACATTTCTACGTGATGCAATCCAGAGAAAGCCCAGGATCGGCCCATCAAGTATGAGAAATAAGCGAAGGTATGAGCCTGCTGAGGGCAAATCCCAGACCTAACCCAGACCTAACATGCCTTATCCTCTGAAATATTGATCGAAACCAGGTTTAATGGACTGTTTTAGAGTGGTACCACATTATTACGTGATCCAAACCAGAAAAATACCCAGGATCTGTTTAACAGGTATGTGTAGAACGCGAAAATATGTGTCTGATGACGGCAAATCCCCGGCCTAAACTAGACATAACATGCGTTATCCTCTAAAATATTCATCGAAACCAGGTTTAATGTACTGTTTCAGGGTGGTACCACATTACTACGTGATCCAAACCAGAAAAAACCCAGGGTCTCGTCAACAAGTATGTGGAGAATGCGAGAGTATGAGCCTGACGAGGGCAAATCCCAGACCTATCCGAGACATAACATGCGTTATCCTCTAAAATATTGATCGAAACCAGGTTTAATGGACTGTTTCAGTGTGGTACCACATTATTACGTGATCCAAATCAGAAAAAACCCAGGATCTGTTCATCAAGTATGTGAAGAATGCGAAAGTATGTGTCTGATGAGGGAAAATCCCAGGCCTAACCTAGACCTAACTTGCGATATGCTCTAAAATATTGATCGAAACCAGGTTTAAAGGACTGTTTCAGTGTGGTACCACATTACTACGTGATCCAATCCAGAAAAAGCCCAGGATCTGGCCAACAAGTTAGAGAAGTATGCGAAAGTATGAGCCTGCTGAGGACAAATCCTAGACCTAACCCAGACCTAACACGCGTTATCCTCTAAAATATTTATCAAGACCAGATTTAATTGAATGTTTCAGTGTGGTACCACATTACTACGCGAACCAAACCAGAAAAAACCCAGGATCTGTTCAACAAGTATGTGAAGAATGCGAAAGTATGTGTCTGATGAGGGCAAATCCCAGGCCCAACCTAGACATAACATGCGTTATCCTCTAAAATATTGATCGAAACCAGGTTTAATTGACTGTTTCAGTGTGGTACCACATTACTACGTGATCCAAACCTGAAATAGCCAGGGATCTGTTCAACAAGTATGTGAAAAATGCGAAAAAATTACCCTGATGAGGGCAAATCCCGGACCTATCCCAGACCTAACTTGCGTTATCCTCTAAAATATTGATCGAAACCAGGTTTAATTTACTGTTTCAGTGTGGTACCACATTAGTACGTGATCCAAACCAGAAATAGCCAGGGATCTGTGCAACAAGTATGAGAAATATGCGAAAGTACGAGCCCGATGAGAGCAAATCCTAGACCTAACCCAGACCTAACTTGCGTTATCCTCTAAAATATTGATCGAAACCAGGTTTAATTGACTGTTTCAGTGTGGTACCACATTACTACGTGATCCTATCCAGAAAATGCCCAGGATCTGGCCAACAAGTATGAGAAGTATGCGAAAGTATGAGCCTGCTGAGGACAAATCCTAGACCTAACCCAGACCTAACACGTGTTATCCTCTAAAATATTTATCAAGACCAGATTTAATTGAATGTTTCAGTGTGGTACCACATTACCACCTGATCCAAACCAGAAAAATACCCAGGATCTGTTTAACAGGTATGTGTAGAACGCGAAAATATGTGTCTGATGAGGGCAAATCCCAAACCCAACCTAGACATAACATGCGTTATCCTCTAAAATATTGATCGAAACCAGGTTTAATTGACTGTTTCAGTGTGGTACCACATTACTACGTCATCCAAACCAGCAATTGCCAGGGATCTGTTCAACAAGTATGAGAAATATGCGAAAGTACGAGCCTGATGAGAGCAAATCCCAGACCTAACCTAGACCTAACATGAGTTATTCTCTAATATATTCATCGAAACCAGGTTTAGTGGACTTTTTCGGTGTGGTACCACATTACTACGTGATCCAAACCAGAAAAAACCCACGATCTGGCCATCAAGTATGAGAAGTATGCGAAAGTATGAGCCTGCTGAGGTCAAATCCTAGACCTAACCCAGACCTAACATGCGTTATCCTCTAAAATATTTATCAAGACCAGATTTAATTGAATGTTTCAGTGTGGTGCCACATTACTACGTGATCCAATCCAGAAAAAGCCCACGATCTGGCCATCAAGCATGAGAAGTATGCGAAAGTATGAGCCTGCTGAGGACAAATCCTAGACCTAACCCAGACCTAACATGCGTTATCCTCTAAAATATTTATCAAGACCAGATTTAATTGAATGTTTCAGTGTGGTACCACATTACTACGCGATCCAAACCAGAAAAAACCCAGGATCTCGTAAACAAGTATGTGGAGAATGTGAAAGTATGAGCCTGACGAGGGCAAATCCCAGACCTATCCCAGACATAACATGCGTTATCCTCTAAAATATTGATCGAAACCAGGTTTAATGGACTGTTGCAGAGTGGTACCACATTATTACGTGATCCAAACCAGAAATAGCCAGGGATCTGTTCCGCAAGTATGTGAAAAATGCGAATATATGACCCTGATGAGGGCAAATACCAGTCCTATCCCAGACCTAACATGCGTCATCCTCAAATATATTGACCGAAACCAGGTTTAATCGACTGTTTCGGTGTGGTACCACATTACTACCTGATCCAAACCAGAAAAATACCCAGGATCTGTTTAACAGGTATGTGTAGAACGCGAAAATATGTGTCTGATGACGGCAAATCCCCGGCGTAAACTAGACATAACATGCGTTATCCTCTAAAATATTGATCGAAACCAGGTTTAATGGACTGTTTCATTGTGGTACCACATTACTACGTGATCCAAATCAGAAAAAACCCAGGATCTGTTCATCAAGTATATGAAGAATGCGAAAGTATGTGTCTGATGAGGGAAAATCCCAGGCCTAACCTAGACCTAACTTGCGTTATCCTCTAAAATATTGATCGAAACCAGGTTTAATGGACTGTTTCAGTGGGGTATCATATTACTACGTGATCCATACCAGAAAAACCCAGGATCTGTTCAACGAGTATGTGAAAAATGCGAAAGTATGAGCCTGCTGAGGGCAAATCCTAGACCTAACCCAGACCTAACATGCGTTATCCTCAAAAATATTGATCGAAACCAGGATTAATTTACTGTTTCAGTGTGGCACCACATTACTACGTGATCCAAACCAGAAATAGCCAGGGATCTGTTCAACAAGTATGAGAAATATGCGAAAGTACGAGCCTGATGAGAGCAAATCCTAGACCTAACCCAGACCTAACTTGTGCTATCCTCTAAAATATTGATCGAAACCAGGTTTAATTTACTGTTTCAGTGTGGTACCGCATTACTACGTGATCCAAACCAGAAAAAACCCAGGATCCGTTCAACAAGTATGTGGAGAATGCGAAAGTATGTGTCTGATCAGGGGAAATCCCAGGCCTAACCAAGACCTAACATGCTTTATCCTCAAAAATATTGATCGAAACCTGGTTTAATATACTGTTTCAGTGTGGTACCACATTACCACCTGATCCAAACCAGAAAAATACCCAGGATCTGTTTAACAGTTATGTGTAGAACGCGAAAATATGTGTCTGATGAGGGCAAATCCCAAGCCCAACCTAGACATAACATGCGTTATCCTCTAAAATATTGATCGAAACCAGGTTTAATTGACTGTTTCAGTGTAGTACCACATTACTACGTAATCCAAATCAGAAATAGCCAGGGATCTGTTCAACAAGTATAAGAAAAATGCGAAAATATGACCCTGAAGAGGGCAAATCCCACGCCCAACCGAGACATAACATGCGTTATCCTCTGAAATATTGATCGAAACCAGGTTTAATTGACTGTTTCAGTGTGGTACCACATTACTACGTGATCCAAACCAGAAAGAACCCAGGATCCGTTCAACAAGTATGAGAAGAATGCGAAAGTATGTGTCTGAGGGAAAATCCCAGGCCTAACCTAGACCTAACTTGCGTTATCCTCTAAAATATTGATCGAAACCAGGTTTAATGGACTGTTCCAGTGTGGTACCACATTTCTACGTGATGCAATCCAGAGAAAGCCCAGGATCTGGCCATCAAGTATGAGAAATATGCGAAAGTATGAGCCTGCTGAGGGAAAATCCCAGGCCTAACCTTGACCTAACTTGCGTTATCCTCTAAAATATTGATCGAAACCAGGTTTAGTGGACTGTTTCAGTGGTGTACCACATTACTACGTGATCCATACCAGAAAAACCCAGGATCTGTTCAACAAGTATGTGAAAAATGCGAAAGTATGAGCCTGCTGAGGGCAAATCCTAGACCTAACCCAGACCTAACATGCGTTATCCTCAAAAATATTGATCGAAACCAGATTTAATTGAATGTTTCCGTGTGGTACCACACTACTACGCGATCCAAACCAGAAAAAACCCAGGATCTCGTCAACAAGTATGTGGAGAATGCGAAAGTATGAGCCTGACGAGGGCAAATCCCAGACCTATCCCAGACCTAACTTGCGTATCCTCTAAAATATTGATCGAAACCAGGTTTAATTTACTGTTTCAGTGTGGCACTACATTACTACGTGATCCAATCCAGAAAAAGCCAGGGATCTGTTCAACAAGTATGTGAAAATGCGAAAATGTGACCCTGATGAGGGCAAATCCCGGACCTATCCCAGACCTAACTTGCGTTATCCTCTAAAATATTGATCGAAACCAGGATTAATTTACTGTCTCAGTGTGGCACCACATTACTACGTGATCCAATCCAGAAAAAGCCCAGGATCTGTTTAACAAGTATGTGGAGAATGCGAAAGTATGTGTCTGATGAGGGCAAATCCCAGGCCCAACCTAGATATAACATGCGTTATCCTCTAAAATATTGATCGAAACCAGGTTTAATTGACTGTTTCAGTGTGGTACCACATTACTACGTGATGTAATCCAGAGAAAGCCCAGGATCTGGCCATCAAGTATGAGAAATATGCGAAAGTATGAGTTCTGCTGAGGGCAAATCCCGGACCTATCCCAGACCTAACTTGCGTTATCCTCTAAAATATTGATCGAAACCAGGATTAATTTACTGTTTCAGTGTTGCACCACATTACTACGTGATCCAATCCAGAAAAAGCCCAGGATCTGTTTAACAAGTATGTGGAGAATGCGAAAGTATGTGTCTGATGAGGGCAAATCCCAGGCCCAACCTAGATATAAAATGCGTTATCCTCTAAAATATTGATCGAAACCAGGTTTAATTGAATGTTTCCGTGTGGTACCACACTACTACGCGATCCAAACCAGGAAAAACCCAGGATCTCGTCAACAAGTATGTGGAGAATGCGAAAGTATGAGCCTGACGAGGGCAAATCCCAGACCTATCCCAGACCTAACTTGCGTATCCTCTAAAATATTCATCGAATCCAGGTTTAATGGACTTTTTCAGTGTGGTACCACATTACTACGTGTTCCAAACCAGAAAAAACCCAGGATCTGGTCAACAAGTATGTGGAGAATGCGAAAGTATGAGCCTGACGAGGGCAAATCCCGAACCTATCGCAGACATAACTTGCGTTATCCTCTAAAATATTGATCGAAACCAGGTTTAATGGACTGTTTCAGTGTGGTACCACATTACTACGGGATCCATACCAGAAAAAGCCCAGAATCTGGCCATCAAGCATGAGAAATATGCGAAAGTACGAGACTGATGAGAGCAAATCCCAGACCTGACCTAGATCAAACATGGGTCATTCTCTAAAATATTCATCGAATCCAGGCTTAATGGACTTTTTCAGTATGGTACCACATTACTACGTGTTCCAAACCAGAAAAAACCCAGGATCCGTTCAACAAGTATGTGAAGAATGCGAAAGTATGTGTCTGATGAGGGAAAATCCCAGGCCTAACATTGACCTAACTTGCGTTATCCTCTAAAATATTGATCGAAACCAGGTTTAATGGACTGTTTCAGTGGGGTACCACATTCCTACGTGATCCATACCAGAAAAGGCCCAGAATCTGGCCATCAAGCATGAGAAATATGCGAAAGTACGAGACTGATGAGAGCAAATCCCAGACCTGACCTAGATCTAACATGAGTCATTCTCTAAAATATTCATCGAATCCAGGTTTAATGGACTTTTTCAGTGTGGTACCACATTACTACGTGTTCCAAACCAGAAAAAACCCAGGATCCGTTCAACAAGTATGTGAAGAATGCGAAAGTATGTGTCTGATGAGGGAAAATCCCAGGCCTAACCTTGACCTAACTTGCGTTATCCTCTAAAATATTGATCGAAACCAGGTTTAATGGACTGTTTCAGTGGGGTACCACATTCCTACGTGATCCATACCAGAAAAACCCAGGATCTGTTCAACAAGTATGTGAAAAATGCGAAAGTATGACCCTGATGTTGGCAAATCCCAGAACTATCCCAGACCTAACATGCGATATCGTCTAAAATATTGATCGAGTCAAGAGATAATTGACTGTTTCAGTGTGGCACCACATTACTACATGATCCAAACCTGAAATAAGCCAGGATCTGTTCAACAAGTATGTGACGAATGCGAAAGCATGGGTCTGATGGCGGCAAATCCCAGGCCTAACCTAGACCGAGCATGAGTTACCCTCTAAAATATTGATCAAAACCAGGTTTAATGGACTGTTTCAGTGTGGTACCACATTACTACGAGATCCAGGAAGTGAAAGCCCAGGATCTGGCCAACGAGTATGTGAGAAATGCGAAGGTATGAGACTGATGAGGGCAGAACCCATACCTATCCCAGACCTAACTTTCGTTATCCTATAAAATATTCATCGAGACCGGGATTAATCGACTGTTTCAGTGTGGTACCACATTACTACGTGATCCAAACCAGAAAAAGCCCAGGATCTGTTCAACAAGTATGTGAAAAACGCGAAACTATGAGCCTGATGAGGGCAAATCCCAGACCTATCGCAGACCAAGCATGAGTTATCCTCTAAAATATTGACCGCAACCAGGCGTAATCGACTGTTTCAGTGTGGTACCACATTACTACGTGATCCAAACCAGAAAACGCCCAGGATCTGGCCAACAAGTATGAGAAATATGCGAAAGTATGAGAGTCATGAGGGCAAATCCCAGGCCTAACCTCGACCTAACATGCGTTATCCTCTAAAATATTGATCGAAACCAGGTTTAATCGACTGTTTCAGTGTGGTGCCACATTACTACGTGATCCAAACCAGAAAAAGCCAGGGTTCTGTTCAACAAGTATGTGAAAAATGCGAAAGTATGACCCTGATGAGGGCAAATCCCAGACCTATCCCAGACCTAACATGCGATATCGTCTAAAATATTGATCGAAACCTGGTTTAATCGACTATTTCAGAGTGGTACCACATTACTACGTGATCCAATCGAGAAAAATCCAAGGATCTGCCCAACCAGTATGAGAAATATGTGAAAGTATGACCCTGATGAGGGCAAATCCCAGACCTCTCCCAGACCTAACATGCGATATCATCTAAAATATTGATCGAAACCATGTTTAATCGACTGTTTCAGTGTGGTACCAGATTGCAACGTGATCCAGACCAGTGAAAGCCCAGGAGCTGGCCAACGAGTATGCGAAAAATGCAAAAGTATGACCCTGATGATGGCAAATCCCAGAACTATCCCAGACCTAACATGCGATATCGTCTAAAATATTGATCGAAACCTGGTTTAATCGACTGTTTCAGTGTGGTACCACATTACTACGTGATCCAGACCAGTGAAAGCCCAGGATCTGGCCAACAAGTATGTGAGAAATGCGAAGGTATGAGCGTGATGAGGGCAGATCCCACACCTATCCCCGACCTAAATTGCGTTATCCTGTAAAATATTGATCGAGACCGGGATTAATCGACTATTTCAGTGTGGTACCACATTACTACGTGATCCAATCCAGAAAAATCCAAGGATCTGGCCAACAAGTATGAGAAATATACGAAAGTATGAGTCTGATGAGGGCAAATACTAGACCTAACCCAGACCTAACATGCGATATCGTCTAAAATATTGATCGAAACCAGGTTTAATCGACTGTTTCAGAGCGGTACCACATTACTACGTGATCCAAACCAGAAAAAACCCAGGATCTGTTCAACAGGTATGAGAAATATGCGAAAGTTTGAGTCTGATGAGGGCAAATCCCAGGCCTAACCTAGACCTAACATGCGATATCGTCTAAAATATTGATCGAAACCAGGTTTAATCGACTGTTTCAGAGTGGTACCACATTACTACGTGATCCAAACCAGAAAAAGCCCAGGATCTGGCTAACAAGTATGAGAAATATGCGAAAGTATGAGCCAGATGAGGGCAAATCCCAAGCCTAACCTAGACCTAACATGGTGTATCCTCTAAAACATTGGTCGTATCCAGGTTTAATTAACCGTTTCTCTGTGGTACCACATTACTACGTGATCCAATCCAGAAAAATCCAAGGATCTGCCCAACAAGTATGAGAAATATGCGAAAGCATGACCCTGATGAGTGCAAATCCCAGACCTATCCCAGACCAAACATGCGATACCATCTAAAATATTGATCGAGACCATGTTTAATCGACTGTTTCAGTGTGGTACCAGACTGCTGCGTGATCCAGACCAGTGAAAGCCCAGGATCTGGCCAACGAGTATGCGAAAATTGCGAAAGTATGACCCTCATGATGGCAAATCCCAGAACTATCCCAGACCTAACATGCGATATCGTCTAAAATATTGATCGAGACCAGGTTTAATCGACTGTTTCAGTGTGGTACCACATTACTACGTGATCCAAACCAGAAACAGCCCAGGATCTGGCCAACGAGTATGCGAAAAATGCGAAAGAATGAGCCAGATGAGGGCAAATCCTAGACCTAACCCAGACATAACATGCGTTACCCTCAAAAATATTGATCGAAACCAGGTTTAGTCGACTGTTTCAGTGTGGTACCACATCACTACGTGATCCAGACCAGTGAAAGCCCAGGATCTGGCCAACAAGTATGTGAGAAATGCGAAGGTATGAGCCTGATGAGTGCAGATCCCACACCTATCCCAGACCTAACTTTCGATATCCTATATAATATTGATCGAGACCGGGATTAATCGACTGTTTCAGTGTGTTACCACTTTACTACGTGATCCAAACCAGAAAAAACCAGGGTTCTGTTCAACAAGTATGAGAAATATGCGAAAGTATGAGACTCATGAGGGCAAATCCCAGGCCTAACCTAGACCTAACATGGTGTATCCTCTAAAATATTGGTCGTATCCAGGTTTAATTAACTGTTTCTCTGTGGTACCACATTACTACGTGATCCAATCCAGAAAAATCCAAGGATCTGCCCAACAAGTATGAGGAATATGCGAAATTATGACCCTGATGAGGGCAAATCCCAAACCTATCCCAGACCTAACATGCGATATCATCTAAAATATTGATCGATACCAGGTTTAATCGACTGTTTCAGTGTGGTACCAGATTGCTACGTGATCCAGACCAGTGAAAGCTCAGGATCTGGCCAACGAGAATGCGAAAAATGCGAAAGTATGACCCTGATGATGGCAAATCCCAGAACTATCCCAGACCTAACATGCGATATCGTCTAAAATATTGATCGAAACCAGGTTTAATCGACTGTTTCAGTGTGGTACCACATTACTACGTGATCCAAACCAGTAAAAGCCCAGGATCTGGCCAACGAGTATGCGAAAAATGCGAAAGTATGACCCTGATGAGGGCAAATCCCAGACCGATCCCAGACCTAACATGCGATATCGTCTAAAATATTGATCGAAACCAGGTTTAATCGACTGTTTCAGTGTGGTACCACATTACTACGTGATCCAAACCAGTAAAAGCCCAGGATCTGGCCAACGAGTATGCGAAAAATGCGAAAGAATGAGCCAGATGAGGGCAAATCCTAGACCTAACCCAGACCTAACATGCGTTACCCTCAAAAATATTGACCGAGACTAGGTTTCGTGGACTGTTTCAGTGTGGTACCACATTATGACGTGATCCAATCCAGAAAAATCCAAGGATCTGGCCAACAAGTATGAGAAATATGCGAAAGTATGAGTCTGATGAGGGCAAATACTAGACCTAACCCAGACCTAATATGCGTCATCATCTAAAATATTGATCGAAACCAGGTTTAATCGACTGTTTGAGTGTGGTACCACATTACTACGTGATCCAAACCAGAAAAAACCCAGGATCTGTTCAACAAGTATGAGAAATATGCGAAAGTTTGAGTCTGATGAGGACAAATCCCAGGCCTAACCTAGACCTAACATGCGTTATCCTCTAAAATATTGATCGAAACCAGGTTTCATGGACGGTTTCAGTGTGGTACCACATTACCACGTGATTCAAGCCAGAGAAAACCCAGGATCTCGCCAACAAGTATGTGAAGAATGCGAAAGTATGTGTCTGATGAAGGCAAATCCTGGACCTAACCCAGACCTAACATGCGTTATCATCAAAAATAATGATCGAAACCAGTTTTAATCGGCTGTTTCAGAGTGGTACTACATTACTACGTAATCCAATCCAGTAAAATCCAAGGATCTGCCCAACAAGTATGAGAAATATGCGAAAGTATGAGACTCATGAGGGCAAATCCCAGGCCTAACCTAGACCTAACATGGTGTACCCTCTAAAATATTGGTCGTATCCAGGTTTAGTTAACTGTTTCTTTGTGGTACCACATTACTACGTGATCCAATCCAGAAAAATCCAAGGATCTGCCCAACAAGTATGAGAAATATACGAAAGTATGACCCTGATGAGGGCAAATCCCAGACCTATCACAGACCTAAAATGTGATATCATCTAAAATATTCATCGAATCCAGGTTTAATGGACTTTTTCTGTGTGGTACCACATTACTACGTGTTCCAAACCAGAAAAAACCCAGGATCCGTTCAACAATTATGTGAAGAATGCGAAAGTATGTGTCTGATGAGGGAAAATCCCAGGCCTATTCTATACCTAACTTGCGTTATCCTCTAAAATATTGATCGAAACCAGGTTTCATGGACTGTTTCAGTGTGGTACCACATTACTACGTGATCCAGACCAGTGAAAGCCCAGGATCTGGCCAACGAGTATGCGAAAAATGCAAAAGTATGACCCTGATGTTGGCAAATCCCAGAACTATCGCAGACCTAACATGCGATATCGTCTAAAATATTGATCGAGTCCAGGGATAATAGACTGTTTCAGTGTGGCACCACATTACTACATGATCCAAACCTGAAATAAGTCAGGATCTGTTCAACAAGTATGTGAAGAATGCGAAAGCATGGGTCTGATGGGGGCAAATCCCAGGCCTAACCTAGACCGAGCATGAGTTACCCTCTAAAATATTGATCAAAACCAGGTTTAATGGACTGTTTCAGTGTGGTACCACATTACCACGTGATTCAAGCCAGAAAAAACCCAGGATCTGTACAACAAGTATATGAAAAATGCGAAAGTATGAGCCTGATGAGGGCAAATCCCAGGCCTAACCTAGACCTAACATGCGTTATCCTCTAAAATATTGATCGAAACCAGGTTTCATGGACTGTATCAGTGTAGTACCACATCACCACGTGATTCAAGCCAGAAAAAACCCAGGATCTGTACAACAAGTATGTGAAAAATGCGAAAGTATGAGCCTGATGAGGGCAAAACCCACACCTATCCCAGACCTAACTTTCGATATCCTATAAAATATTGATCGAGACCGGGATTAATCGACTGTTTCAGTGTGTTACCACTTTACTACGTGATCCAAACCAGAAAAAGCCAGGGTTCTGTTCAACAAGTATGAGAAATATGCGAAAGTATGAGACTCATGAGGCCAAATCCCAGGCCTAACCTAGACCTAACATGCGATATCGTCTAAAATATTGATCGAAACCAGGTTTAATCGACTGTTTCAGTGTGGTACCACATTACTACGTGATCCACACCAGTGAAAGCCCAGGATCTGGCCAACAAGTATGTGAGAAATGCGAAGGTATGAGCCTGATGAGTGCAGATCCCACAACTATCCCAGACCTAACTTTCGATATCCTATAAAATATTGATCGAGACCGGGATTAATCGACTGTTTCAGTGTGTTACCACTTTACTACGTGATCCAAACCAGAAAAAGCCAGGGTTCTGTTCAACAAGTATGAGAAATATGCGAAAGTATGAGACTCATGAGGGCAAATCCCAGGCCTAACCTAGACCTAACATGCGTTATCCTATAAAATATTGATCGAAACCAGGTTTAATTAACTGTTTCTCTGTGGTACCACATTACTACGTGATCCAATCCAGAAAAATCCAAGGATCTGCCCAACAAGTATGAGAAATATGCGAAAGTATGACCGTGATGAGGGCAAATCCCAGACCTATCACAGACCTAACATGCGATATCATCTAAAATATTGATCGAAACCAGGTTTAATCGACTGTTTCAGTGTGGTACCAGATTGCTACGTGATGCAGACCAGTGAAAGCCTAGGATCTGGCCAACGAGTATGCGAAAAATGCGAAAGTATGACCCTGATGATGGCAAATCCCAGAACTATCCCAGACCTAACATGCGATATCGTCTAAAATATTGATCGAAACCAGGTTTCGTGGACTGTTTCAGTGTGGTACCACATTACTACGTGATCCAAACCAGAAAAAGCCCAGGATCTGGCCAACGAGTATGCGAAAAATGCGAAAGAATGAGCCAGATGAGGGCAAATCCTAGACCTAACCCAGACCTAACATGCGTTACCCTCAAAAATATTGATCGAAACCAGGTTTAGTCGACTGTTTCAGTGTGGTACCACATTACTACGTGATGCAGACCAGTGAAAGCCCAGGATCTGGCCGACAAGTATGTGAGAAATGCGAAGGTATGAGCCTGATGAGGGCAAAACCCACACCTATCCCAGACCTAACTTTCGATATCCTATAAAATATTGATCGAGACCGGGATTAATCGACTGTTTCAGTGTGGTACCACTTTACTACGTGATCCAAACCAGATAAAGCCAGGGTTCTGTTCAACAAGTATGTGAAAAATGCGAAAGTATGACCCTGATGATGGCAAATCCCAGACCTATCCCAGACCTAACATGCGATATCGTCTAAAATATTGATCGAAACCTGGTTTAATCGACTATTTCAGAGTGGTACCACACTACTACGTGATCCAAACCAGAAAAAGCCCAGGATCTGGCCAACGAGTATGCGAAAAATGCGAAAGGATGAGCCAGATGAGGGCAAATCCTAGACCTAACCCAGACCTAACATGCGTTACCCTCAAAAATATTGATCGAAACCAGGTTTAATCGACTGTTTCAGTGTGATACCACATCACTACGTGATCCAGACCAGTGAAAGCCCAGGATCTGGCCAACGAGTATGCGAAAAATGCAAAAGTATGACCTTGATGTTGGCAAATCCCAGAACTATCCCAGACATAACATGCGATATCGTCTAAAATATTGATCGAGTCCAGGGATAATTGACTGTTTCAGTGTGGCACCACATTACTACATGATCCAAACCTGAAATAAGCCAGGATCTGTTCAACAAGTATGTGAAGAATGCGAAAGCATGGGTCTGATGGGGGCAAATCCCAGGCCTAACCTAGACCGAGCATGAGTTACCCTCTAAAATATTGAT
Organism: Colletes latitarsis; assembly: GCF_051014445.1. Lineage (NCBI taxonomy): Eukaryota > Metazoa > Arthropoda > Insecta > Hymenoptera > Colletidae > Colletes > Colletes latitarsis. The sequence continues at coordinate 4,911,542 of NC_135134.1, read as the reverse complement.
CAAAACCAGGTTTAATGGACTGTTTCAGTGTGGTACCACATTACTACGAGATCCAGGAAGTGAAAGCCCAGGATCTGGCCAACAAGTATGTGAGAAATGCGAAGGTATGAGACTGATGAGGGCAGAACCCATACCTATCCCAGACCTAACTTTCGTTATCCTATAAAATATTCATCAAGACCGGGATTAATCGACTGTTTCAGTGTGGTACCACATTACCACGTGATTCAAGCCAGAAAAAACCCAGGATCTGTACAACAAGTATGTGAAAAATGCGAAAGTATGAGCCTGATGAGGGCAAATCCCAGGCCTAACCTAGACCTAACATGCGTTATCCTCTAAAATATTGATCGAAACCAGGTTTAATCGACTGTTTCAGTGTGGTGCCACATTACTACGCGATCCAAACCAGAAAAACCCCAGGATCTGGCCAACGAGTATGCGAAAAATGCGAAAGAATGAGCCAGATGAGGGCAAATCCTAGACCTAACCCAGACCTAACATGCGTTACCCTCAAAAATATTGATCGAAACCAGGTTTAATCGACTGTTTCAGTGTGGCACGACATTACTACGTGATCCAGACCAGTGAAAGCCCAGGATCTGGCCGACAAGTATGTGAGAAATGCGAAGGTATGAGCCTGATGAGGGCAGATCCCACACCTATCCCAGACCTAACTTGCGTTATCCTATAAAATATTGATCGAGACCGGGATTAATCGACTGTTTCAGTGTGGTACCACTTTACTACGCGATCCAAACCAGAAAAAGCCAGGGTTCTGTTCAACAAGTATGTGAAAAATGCGAAAGTATGACCCTGATGTGGGCAAATCCCAGACCTATCCCAGACCTAACATGCGATATCGTCTAAAATATTGATCGAAACCAGGTTTAATCGACTGTTTCAGAGTGGTACCACATTACTACGTGATCCAAACCAGAAAAAGCCCAGGATCTGGCCAACAAGTATGAGAAATATACGAAAGTATGAGACACATGAGGGCAAATCCCAGGCCTAACCTAGACCTAACATGGTGTATCCTCTAAAATATTGGTCGTGTCCAGGTTTAATTAACTGTTTCTCTGTGGTACCACATTACTACGTGATCCAATCCAGAAAAATCCAAGGATCTGCCCAACAAGTATGAGAAATATGCGATAGTATGACGCATGTTAGGTCTGGGTTAGGTCTAGGATTTGCCCTCAGCGGGCTCATACTATCGCATATTTCTCACACTTGATGGCTAGATCCTGGGCTTTTTCTGGATTGGATCAGGTAGTAATGTGGTGTCACACTGAAACATTCAATTAAACCTGGTTTCGATCAATATTTTAGAGGATAACGCATGTTATGTCTAGGTTGGGCCTGGGATTTGCCCACATCAGACACATACTTTCGCATTCTCCACATACTTGTTAAACAGATCCTGGATTTTTTCTGGTTTCGATCACGTAGTAATGTAGTTCCACACTGAAACAGTCCATTAAACCTGGTTTCGATCAATATTTTAGAGGATAACGCATGTTATGTCTAGTTTTGGCCGGGGATTTGCCCTCATCAGACACATATTTTCGCGTTCTACACATACCTGTTAATCAGATCCTGGATTTTTTCTGGTTTCGATCACGTAGTAATGTAGTTCCACACTGAAACAGTCCATTAAACCTGGTTTCGATCAATATTTTAGAGGATAACGCATGTTATGTCTAGTTTTGGCCGGGGATTTGCCCTCATCAGACACATATTTTCGCGTTCTACACATACCTGTTAATCAGATCCTGGGTATTTTTCTGGTTTGGATCAGGTAGTAATGTGGAACCATACTGAAACAGACCATTAAACCATGTTTCGATCAATATTTTAGAGGATAACGCATGTTATGTCTAGTTTAGGCCGGGGATTTGCCCTCATCAGACACATATTTTCGCGTTCTACACATACCTGTTAATCAGGTCCTGGTTTTTTTTCTGGTTTGGATCACGTAGTAATGTGGTTCCACACTGAAACAGTCCATTAAACCTGGTTTCGATGAATATTTTAGAGAATGACTCATGTTAGGTCTAGGTTAGGTCTGGGATTTGCCCTCATCAGACACATACTTTCGCATTCTCCACATACTTGTTGAACAGATCGTGGGTTTTTTCTGGTTTCGATCACGTAGTAATGAGGTACCACACTGAAACATTCAATTAGACCTGGTCTTGATAAATATTTTGGAGGATAACGCATGTTAGGTCTGGGTTAGGTCTAGGATTTACCCTCATCAGGCTCATACTTTCGCACATTTCTCATACTTGATGGCTAGATCCTGGGCTTTTTCTGGATTGGATCACGTAGTAATGTGGTACCACACTTTAACAGTCCATTAAACCTGGTTTCGATCAATATTTTAGAGGATAACGCATGTTAGGTCTGGGATAGGTCTGGGATTTGCCCACATCAGGCTCAAAGTTTCGCGTTTTTCACATACTTGTTGAACAGATTCTGGGTTTTTCTGGTTTGGATCAGGTAGTAATGTGGTATCACACTGAAACGTTCAATTAAACCTGGTTTCGATCAATATTTTACAGGACAACGCATGTTATGGTTAGGTTAGGCCTGGGATTTGCCATCATCAGACACATCCTTTCGCATTCTCCACATACTTGTTGAACAGATCCTGGGATTTTTCTGGTTTGGATCACGTAGTAATGTGGTACCACACTGAAACGGTCCATTAAACCTGGTTTCGATCAATATTTTAGAGGATAACGCATGTTATGTCTGGGATAGGTCTGGGATTTGCCCTCGTCAGGCTCACACTTTCGCATTCTCCACATACTTGTTGACCAGATCCTGGGTTTATTCTCGTTTGGATCACGTAGTAATGTGTCACCACACTGAAACAGTCGATTAAAGCAGGTTTCGGTCAATATTTTAGAGGATAACGCATGTTAGGTCTTTGTTAGGCCTGGGATTTTCCCTCATCAGACACATACTTTCGCATTCTCCACATACTTGTTGAACAGATCCTGGGATTTTTCTGGTTTGGATCACGTAGTAATGTGGTACCACACTGAAACGGTCCATTAAACCTGGTTTCGATCAATATTTAAGAGGACAACGCATGTTAGGTCTGGGATAGGTCTGGGATTTGCCCTCTTCAGGCTCATAGTTTCGCGTTTTTCACATACTTGTTGAACAGATTCTGGGTTTTTTCTGGATTGGATCAGGTAGTAATGTGGTATCACACTGAAACATTCAATTAAACCTGGTTTCGATCAATATTTTAGAGGACAACGCATGTTATGGTTAGGTTAGGCCTGGGATTTGCCATCATCAGACACATACTTTCGCATTCTCCACATACTTGTTGAACAGATCCTGGGATTTTTCTGGTTTGGATCACGTAGTAATGTGGTACCACACTGAAACGGTCCATTAAACCTGGTTTCGATCAATATTTTAGAGGATAACGCATGTTATGTCTGGGATAGGACTGGGATTTGCCCTCGTCAGGCTCACACTTTCGCATTCTCCACATACTTGTTGACCAGATCCTGGGTTTATTCTCGCTTGGATCACGTAGTAATGTGTCACCACACTGAAACAGTCGATTAAAGCAGGTTTCGGTCAATATTTTAGAGGATAACGCATGTTAGGTCTTTGTTAGGCCTGGGATTTTCCCTCATCAGACACATACTTTCGCATTCTCCACATACTTGTTGAACAGATCCTGGGATTTTTCTGGTTTGGATCACGTAGTAATGTGGTACCACACTGAAACGGTCCATTAAACCTGGTTTCGATCAATATTTAAGAGGACAACGCATGTTAGGTCTGGGATAGGTCTGGGATTTGCCCTCTTCAGGCTCATAGTTTCGCGTTTTTCACATACTTGTTGAACAGATTCTGGGTTTTTTCTGGTTTGGATCACGTAGTAATGTGGTGCCACACTGAAACAGTCCATTAAACCTGGTTTCGATCAATATTTTAGAGGATAACGCATGTTAGGTCTAGGTTAGGCCTGGGATTTGCGTTCATCAGGGTCATACTTTCGCGTTTTTCACATACTTGTTGAACAGATCCCTGGCTCATTCTGGTTTGGATCATGTACTAATGTGGTACCACACTGAAACAGTCCATTAAACCTGGTTTGGATCAATATTTTAGAGGATAACGCATGTTATGTCTAGGTTAGGTCTGGGATTTGCTCTCATCAGGCTCGTACTTTCGCATATTTCACATAGTTGATGGCCAGATTCTGGGCTTTTTCTGGTTTGGATCACGTTGTAATGTGGCACCACACTGAAACAGTCGATTAAAGCAGGTTTCGGTCAATATTTTAGATGATAACGCAAGTTATGTCTGGGATAGGTCTGGGATTTGCCCTCGTCAGGCTCATACTTTCGCATTCGTCACATACTAGTTGTACAGATCCTGGGTTTTGTTCTGGTTTGGATCACGTAGTAATGTGGTACCACACTGAAACAGTCCATTAAACCTGGTTTCGATCAATATTTTAGAGGATAACGCATGTTAGGTCTAGGTTAGGGCTGGGATTTGCCCTCTTCATGCTCATAGTTTCGCGTTTTTCACATACATGTTGAACAGATTCTGTGTTTTTCTGGTTTGGATCACGTAGTAATGTGGTACCACACTGAAACAGTCCATTAAACCTGGTTTCGATGAATATCTTTGAGGGTAACGCATGTTAGGTCTAGGTTAGGCCAGGGATTTTCCCTCATCAGACACATACTTTCGCAGTCATCGCATAATTGTTGAACGGATCCTGGGTTTTTTCTGGTTTGGATCACGTAGCAATGTGGTACCACTCTGAAACAGTCTATTAAACCTGGTTTCGATCAACATTTTAGAGGATAACGCATGTTAGGTCTGGGATAGGTCCGGGATTTGCCCTCATCAGGGTCATATTTTCGCATTTTTCACATAATTGTTGAACAGATCCCTGGTTTTTTCTGGATTGGATCAGGTAGTAATGTGGTATCACACTGAAGCAGTCGATTAAACCTGGTCTTGATAAATATTTTAGAGGATAACGCATGTTAGGTCTGGGTTAGGTCTAGGATTTGCCCTAATCAGGCTCCTAATTTCACATATTTCTCATACTTCATGGCTAGATCCTGGGCTTTTTCTGGATTGGATCACGCAGTAATGTGGTACCACACTGAAACAGTAAATTAAACCTGGTTTCGATCAATATTTTAGAGGATAACGCAAGTTCGGTCAGGGTTAGGTCTGGGAATTGCCCTCGTCAGGCTCATACTTTCGCATTTTTCACATACTTGTTGAACAGATCCTGGGTTTTTTCTGGTTTGGATCACGTAGTAATGTGGTACCACACTGAAACATTCAATTAAATCTGGTCTTGATAAATATTTTAGAGGATAACGCATATTAGGTCTGGGTTAGGTCTAGGATTTGCCCTCAGCGGGCTCATACTATCGCATATTTCTCATACTTGATGGCCAGATACTGGGCTTTTTCTGGATTGGATCAGGTACTAATGTGGTACCACACTGAATCAGTCGATTAAAACAGGTTACTGTCAATATTTTAGATGATAACGCAAGTTATGTCTAGGTTGGGCCTGGGAGTTGCCCACATCAGACACATACTTACGCATTCTCCACATACCTGTTAATCAGATCCTGGGGTTTTTCTGATTTTGATCACGTAGTAATGTGGTACCACACTGAAACAGTCCATTAAACCAGGTTTCGATCAATATTTTAGAGGATAACGCATGTTATGTCTGGGATAGGTCTGGGATTTGCCCTCATCAGGCTCATAGTTTCGCGTTTTTCCCATACTTGTTGAACAGATCCTGGGTTTTTCTGGTTTGGATCACGTAGTAATGTGGTACCATACTGAAACAGTCCATTAAACCTGGTTTCGATCAATATTTTAGAAGATAACGCATGTTAGGTCTTGGTTAGTTCTGGGATTTGCTCTGATCAGGCTCGGTCTTTCGCATATTTCTCATAGTTGATGGCCAGTTTCTGGGCGTTTTCTGGTTTGGATGACGTAGTAATGTGGTACCACACTGAAACAGTCCATTAAACCTGGTTTCGGTCAATATTTTAGAGGACAACGCATGGTATGTCTGGGATAGGCCTGGGATTTGCCATCATCAGACACATACTTTCGCATTCTCCACATACTTGTTGAACAGATCCTGCGTTTTTTCTGGTTTGGATCACGTAGTAATGTGGTACCACACTGAAACAGTTCATTAAACCTGGTTTTGATCAATATTTTAGAGGATAACGCATGTTATGTCTGGGATAGGTCTGGGATTTGCCCTCTTCAGGCTCATATTTTCGCGTTTTTCACATACTTGTTGAACAGATCCCTGGCTTTTTCTGGATTGGATCAGGTAGTAATGTGGTATCACACTGAAACAGTCCATTAAACCTGGTCTTGATAAATATTTTAGAGAATAACGCATGTTAGGTCTGGGTTAGGTCTGGGAAATGCCCTCATCAAGGTCATACCTTCGCATTTTTCACATACTTGTTGAACATATCCTGGGTTTTTTCTGGTTTGGATCACGTAGTAATGTGGTACCACACTGAACCATTCAATTAAATCTGGTCTTGATAAATATTTTAGAGGATAACGCATATTAGGTCTGGGTTAGGTCTAGGATTTGCCCTCAGCGGGCTCATACTATCGCATATTTCCCATACTTGTTGAACAGATCCTGGGTTTTTCTGGTTTGGATCACGTAGTAATGTGGTACCACACTGAAACAGTCCATTAAACCTGGTTTCGATCAATATTTTAGAAGATAACGCATGTTAGGTCTTGGTTAGTTCTGGGATTTGCTCTGATCAGGCTCGGTCTTTCGCATATTTCTCATAGTTGATGGCCAGTTTCTGGGCGTTTTCTGGTTTGGATGACGTAGTAATGTGGTACCACACTGAAACAGTCCATTAAACCTGGTTTCGGTCAATATTTTAGAGGATAACGCATGTTATGGTTGGGTTAGGCCTGGGATTTGCCATCATCAGACACATACTTTCGCATTCTCCACATACTTGTTGAACAGATCCTGGGTTTTTTCTGGTTTGGATCACGTAGTAATGTGGTACCACACTGAAACAGTCCATTAAACCTGGTTTCGGTCAATATTTTAGAGGACAACGCATAGTATGTCTGGGATAGGCCTGGGATTTGCCATCATCAGACACATACTTTCGCATTCTCCACATACTTGTTGAACAGATCCTGGGTTTTTTCTGGTTTGGATCACGTAGTAATGTGGTACCACACTGAAACAGTCCATTAAACCTGGTTTTGATCAATATTTTAGAGGATAACGCATGTTATGTCTGGGATAGGTCTGGGATTTGCCCTCTTCAGGCTCATAGTTTCGCGTTTTTCACATACTTGTTGAACAGATCCCTGGCTTTTTCTGGATTGGATCAGGTAGTAATGTGGTATCACACTGAAACAGTCCATTAAACCTGGTCTTGATAAATATTTTAGAGGATAACGCATATTAGGTCTGGGTTAGGTCTAGGATTTGCCCTCAGCGGGCTCATACTATCGCATATTTCTCATACATGATGGCCAGATACTGGGCTTTTTCTGGATTGGATCAGGTAGTAATGTGGTATCACACTGAAACATTCAATTAAACCTGGTTTCGATCAATATTCTAGAGGATAACGCATGTTATGTCTAGGTTAGGCCTGGGATTTGCCCTCATCAGACACATACTTTCGCATTCTCCACATACTTGCTGAACAGATCCTGGGTTTTTTCTGGTTTGGATCACGTAGTAATGTGGTACCACACTGAAACAGTCCATTAAACCTGGTTTCGATCAATATTTTAGAGGATAACGCATGTTATGTCTGGGGTAGGTCTGGGATTTGCCCTCATCAGGCTCATAGTTTCGCGTTTTTCCCATACTTGTTGAACAGATCCTGGGTTTTTCTGGTTTGGATCACGTAGTAATGTGGTACCACACTGAAACAGTCCATTAAACCTGGTTTCGATCAATATTTTAGAAGATAACGCATGTTAGGTCTTGGTTAGTTCTGGGATTTGCTCTGATCAGGCTCGGTCTTTCGCATATTTCTCATAGTTGATGGCCAGTTTCTGGGCGTTTTCTGGTTTGGATGACGTAGTAATGTGGTACCACACTGAAACAGTCCATTAAACCTGGTTTCGGTCAATATTTTAGAGGACAACGCATGGTATGTCTGGGATAGGCCTGGGATTTGCCATCATCAGACACATACTTTCGCATTCTCCACATACTTGTTGAACAGATCCTGCGTTTTTTCTGGTTTGGATCACGTAGTAATGTGGTACCACACTGAAAAAGTTCATTAAACCTGGTTTTGATCAATATTTTAGAGGATAACGCATGTTATGTCTGGGATAGGTCTGGGATTTGCCCTCTTCAGGCTCATATTTTCGCGTTTTTCACATACTTGTTGAACAGATCCCTGGCTTTTTCTGGATTGGATCAGGTAGTAATGTGGTATCACACTGAATAGTCCATTAAACCTGGTCTTGATAAATATTTTAGAGAATAACGCATGTTAGGTCTGGGTTAGGTCTGGGAATTGCCCTCATCAAGGTCATACCTTCGCATTTTTCACATACTTGTTGAACATATCCTGGGTTTTTTCTGGTTTGGATCACGTAGTAATGTGGTACCACACTGAACCATTCAATTAAATCTGGTCTTGATAAATATTTTAGAGGATAACGCATATTAGGTCTGGGTTAGGTCTAGGATTTGCCCTCAGCGGGCTCATACTATCGCATATTTCTCATACTTGATGGCTAGATCCTGGGCTTTTTCTGGATTGGATCAGGTAGTAATGTGGTATCACACTGAAACATTCAATTAAACCTGGTTTCGATCAATATTCTAGAGGATAACGCATGTTATGTCTAGGTTAGGCCTGGGATTTGCCCTCATCAGACACATACTTTCGCATTCTCCACATACTTGTTGAACAGATCCTGGGTTTTTTCTGGATTGGATCAGGAAGTAATGTGGTATCACACTGAAACATTCAATTAAACCTGGTTTCGATCAATATTTTAGAGGATAACGCATGTTATGGTTGGGTTAGGCCTGGGATTTGCCATCATCAGACACATACTTTCGCATTCTCCACATACTTGTTGAACAGATCCTGGGTTTTTTCTGGTTTGGATCACGTAGTAATGTGGTACCACACTGAAACAGTCCATTAAACCTGGTTTCGGTCAATATTTTAGAGGACAACGCATAGTATGTCTGGGATAGGCCTGGGATTTGCCATCATCAGACACATACTTTCGCATTCTCCTCATACTTGTTGAACAGATCCTGGGTTTTTTCTGGTTTGGATCACGTAGTAATGTGGTACCACACTGAAACAGTCCACTAAACCTGGTTTTGATCAATATTTTAGAGGATAACGCATGTTATGTCTGGGATAGGTCTGGGATTTGCCCTCTTCAGGCTCATAGTTTCGCGTTTTTCACATACTTGTTGAACAGATCCCTGGCTTTTTCTGGATTGGATCAGGTAGTAATGTGGTATCACACTGAAACAGTCCATTAAACCTGGTCTTGATAAATATTTTAGAGAATAACGCATGTTAGGTCTGGGTTAGGTCTGGGAATTGCCCTCGTCAGGCTCATACTTTCGCATTCTTCACATACTAGTTGTACAGATCCCGGGTTTTCTTCTGGTTTGGATCACGTAGTAATGTGGTACCACACTGAAACAGTCGATTAAACCTGGTCTTGATAAATATTTTAGAGGATAGCGCATGTTAGGTCTGGGTTAGGTCTAGGATTTGCCCTCAGCGGGCTCATACTATCGCATATTTCTCATACTTGATGGCTAGATCCTGGGCTTTTTCTGGATTGGATCAGGTAGTAATGTGGTATCACACTGAAACATTCAATTAAACCTGGTTTCGATCAATATTTTCGAGGATAACGCATGTTATGGTTGGGTTAGGCCTGGGATTTGCCATCATCAGACACATACTTTCACATTCTCCACATACTTGTTGAACAGATCCTGGGTTTTTTCTGGTTTGGATCACGTAGTAATGTGGTACCACACTGAAACAGTCCATTAAACCTGGTATCGATCTATATTTTAGAGGATAACGCATGTTAGGTCTGGGTTAGGTCTAGGATTTGCCCTAATCAGGCTCCTAAATTCGCATTTTTCTCATACTTCATGGCTAGATCCTGGGCTTTTTCTGGATTGGATCACGTAGTAATGTGGTACCACACTGAAACAGTCCATTAAACCTGGTCTTGATAAATATTTTAGAGGATAGCGCATGTTAGGTCTGGGTTAGGTCTAGGATTTGCCCTCAGCGGGCTCATACTATCGCATATTTCTCATACTTGATGGCTAGATCCTGGGCTTTTTCTGGATTGGATCAGGTAGTAATGTGGTATCACACTGAAACATTCAATTAAACCTTGTTTCGATCAATATTTTAGAGGATAACGCATGTTATGGTTGGGTTAGGCCTGGGAATTGCCCTCATCAAGGTCATACTTCCGCATTTTCCACATACTTGTTGAACAGATCCCTGGCTTTTTCTGGATTGGATCAGGTAGTAATGTGGTATCACACTGAAACAGTCCATTAAACCTGGTCTTGATAAATATTTTAGAGAATAACGCATGTTAGGTCTGGGTTAGGTCTAGGATTTGCCCTAATCAGGCTCCTAAATTCGCATTTTTCGCATACTTCATGGCTAGATCCTGGGCTTTTTCTGGATTGGATCACGTAGTAATGTGGTACCACACTGAAACAGTCGATTAAAACAGGTTTCTGTGAATATTTCAGATGATAACGCAAGTTATGTCTGGGATAGGTCTGGGATTTGCTCTCGTCAGGCTCATACTTTCGCATTCTTCACATACTTGTTGACCAGATCCTGGGTTTATTCTGGTTTGGATCACGTAGTAATGTGGTACCACACTGAAGCAGTCCATTAAACCTGGTTTCGATCAATATTTTAGAGGATAACGCATGTTATGTCTGGGATAGGTCTGGGATTTGCCCTCATCAGGCTCATAGTTTCGCGTTTTTCACATACTTGTTGAACAGATCCTGGGTTTTTCTGGTTTGAATCACGTAGTAATGTGGTACCACACTGAAACAGTCCATTAAACCTGGTTTCGATCAATATTTTAGAAGATAACGCATGTTAGGTCTTGGTTAGTTCTGGGATTTGCTCTGATCAGGCTCGGTCTTTCGCATATTTCTCATAGTTGATGGCCAGTTTCTGGGCGTTTTCTGGTTTGGATGACGTAGTAATGTGGTACCACAATGAAACAGTCCATTAAACCTGGTTTCGGTCAATATTTTAGAGGACAACGCATGGTATGTCTGGGTTAGGCCTGGGATTTGCCATCATCAGACACATACTTTCGCATTCTCCACATACTTGTAGAACAGATCCTGCGTTTTTTCTGGTTTGGATCACGTAGTAATGTGGTACCACACTGAAACAGTTCATTAAACCTGGTTTTGATCAATATTTTAGAGGATAACGCATGTTATGTCTGGGATAGGTCTGGGATTTGCCCTCTTCAGGCTCATATTTTCGCGTTTTTCACATACTTGTTGAACAGATCCCTGGCTTTTTCTGGATTGGATCAGGTAGTAATGTGGTATCACACTGAAACAGTCCATTAAACCTGGTCTTGATAAATATTTTAGAGAATAACGCATGTTAGGTCTGGGTTAGGTCTGGGAATTGCCCTCATCAAGGTCATACCTTCGCATTTTTCACATACTTGTTGAACATATCCTGGGTTTTTTCTGGTTTGGATCACGTAGTAATGTGGTACCACACTGAAACATTCAATTAAATCTGGTCTTGATAAATATTTTAGAGGATAACGCATATTAGGTCTGGGTTAGGTCTAGGATTTGCCCTCAGCGGGCTCATACTATCGCATATTTCTCATACTTGATGGCTAGATCCTGGGCTTTTTCTGGATTGGATCAGGTAGTAATGTGGTATCACACTGAAACATTCAATTAAACCTGGTTTCGATCAATATTCTAGAGGATAACGCATGTTATGTCTAGGTTAGGCCTGGGATTTGCCCTCATCAGACACATACTTTCGCATTCTCCACATACTTGTTGAACAGATCCTGGGTTTTTTCTGGATTGGATCAGGAAGTAATGTGGTATCACACTGAAACATTCAATTAAACCTGGTTTCGATCAATATTTTAGAGGATAACGCATGTTATGGTTGGGTTAGTTCTGGGATTTGCTCTCGTCAGGCTCATACTTTCGCATTCTTCACATACTAGTTGTACAGATCCTGGGTTTTCTTCTGGTTTGGATCACGTAGTAATGTGGTACCACACTGAAACAGTCGATTAAACCTGGCCTTGATAAATATTTCAGAGGATAACGCATGTTAGGTCTGGGTTAGGTCTAGGATTTGCCCTAATCAGGCTTCTAATTTCGCATATGTCTCATACTTCATGGCTAGATCCTGGGCTTTTTCTGGATTGGATCACGTAGTAATGTGGTACCACACTGAAACAGTCCATTAAACCTGGTTTCGATCAATATTTTAGAGGATAACGCATGTTATGTCTGGGATAGGTCTGCGATTTGCCCTCATCAGGCTCATAGTTTCGCGTTTTTCACATACTTGTTGAACAGATCCTGGGTTTTTCTGGTTTGGATCACGTAGTAATGTGGTACCAAACTGAAACAGTCCATTAAACCTGGTTTCGATCAATATTTTAGAAGATAACGCATGTTCGGTCTTGGTTAGTTCTGGGATTTGCTCTGATAAGGCTCGGTCTGTCGCATATTTCTCATAGTTGATGGCCAGTTTCTGGGCGTTTTCTGGTTTGGATGACGTAGTAATGTGGTACCACACTGAAACAGTCCATTAAACCTGGTTTTGATCAATATTTTAGAGGATAACGCACGTTATGTCTGGGATAGGCCTGGGATTTGCCATCATCAGACACATACTTTCGCATTCTCCACATACTTGTTGAACAGATCCTGCGTTTTTTCTGGTTTGGATCACGTAGTAATGTGGTACCACACTGAAACAGTCCATTAAACCTGGTTTTGATCAATATTTTAGAGGATAACGCACGTTATGTCTGGGATAGGTCTGGGATTTGCCCTCTTCAGGCTCATAGTTTCGCGTTTTTCACATACTTGTTGAACAGATCCCTGGCTTTTTCTGGATTGGATCAGGTAGTAATGTGGTATCACACTGAAACAGTCCATTAAACCTGGTCTTGATAAATATTTTAGAGAATAACGCATGTTAGGTTTGGGTTAGGTCTGGGAATTGCCCTCGTCAGGCTCATACTTTCGCATTCTTCACATACTAGTTGTACAGATCCTGGGTTTTCTTCTGGTTTGGATCACGTAGTAATGTGGTACCACACTGAAACAGTCGATTAAACCTGGTCTTGATAAATATTTTAGAGGATAGCGCATGTTAGGTCTGGGTTAGGTCTAGGATTTGCCCACAGCGGGCTCATACTATCGCATATTTCTCATACTTTGATGGCTAGATCCTGGGCTTTTTCTGGATTGGATCAGGTAGTAATGTGGTATCACACTGAAACATTCAATTAAACCTGGTTTCGATCAATATTTTAGAGGATAACGCACGTTATGTCTGGGATAGGCCTGGGATTTGCCATCATCAGACACATACTTTCGCATTCTCCACATACTTGTTGAACAGATCCTGCGTTTTTTCTGGTTTGGATCACGTAGTAATGTGGTACCACACTGAAACAGTCCATTAAACCTGGTTTCGATCAATATTTTAGAGGATAACGCATGTTATGTCTGGGATAGGTCTGGGATTTGCCCTCGTCAGGCTCATACTTTCGCATTCTCCACATACTTGTTGACCAGATCCTGGGTTTATTCTGGTTTGGATGACGTAGTAATGTGGTACCACACTGAAACAGTCCATTAAACCTGGTTTCGGTCAATATTTTAGAGGACAACGCATGGTATGTCTGGGATAGGCCTGGGATTTGCCATCATCAGACACATACTTTCGCATTCTCCACATACTTGTTGAACAGATCCTGCGTTTTTTCTGGTTTGGATCACGTAGTAATGTGGTACCACACGGAAACAGTTCATTAAACCTGGTTTTGATCAATATTTTAGAGGATAACGCATGTTATGTCTGGGATAGGTCTGGGATTTGCCCTCTTCAGGCTCATATTTTCGCGTTTTTCACATACTTGTTGAACAGATCCCTGGCTTTTTCTGGATTGGATCAGGTAGTAATGTGGTATCACACTGAAACAGTCCATTAAACCTGGTCTTGATAAATATTTTAGAGAATAACGCATGTTAGGTCTGGGTTAGGTCTGGGAATTGCCCTCATCAAGGTCATACCTTCGCATTTTTCACATACTTGTTGAACATATCCTGGGTTTTTTCTGGTTTGGATCACGTAGTAATGTGGTACCACACTGAAACATTCAATTAAATCTGGTCTTGATAAATATTTTAGAGGATAACGCATATTAGGTCTGGGTTAGGTCTAGGATTTGCCCTCAGCGGGCTCATACTATCGCATATTTCTCATACTTGATGGCCAGATTCTGGGCTTTTTCTGGATTGGATCAGGTAGTAATGTGGTATCACACTGAAACATTCAATTAAACCTGGTTTCGATCAATATTCTAGAGGATAACGCATGTTATGTGTAGGTTAGGCCTGGGATTTGCCCTCATCAGACACATACTTTCGCATTCTCCACATACTTGTTGAACAGATCCTGGGTTTTTTCTGGATTGGATCAGGAAGTAATGTGGTATCACACTGAAACATTCAATTAAACCTGGTTTCGATCAATATTTTAGAGGATAACGCATGTTATGGTTGGGTTAGGCCTGGGATTTGCCATCATCAGACACATACTTTCGCATTCTCCACATACTTGTTGACCAGATCCTGGGTTTATTCTGGTTTGGATCATGTAGTAATGTGGTACCACACTGAAACAGTCCATTAAACCTGGTTTCGGTCAATATTTTAGAGGACAACGCATAGTATGTCTGGGATAGGCCTGGGATTTGCCATCATCAGACACATACTTTCGCATTCTCCACATACTTGTTGAACAGATCCTGGGTTTTTTCTGGTTTGGATCACGTAGTAATGTGGTACCACACTGAAACAGTCCATTAAACCTGGTTTTGATCAATATTTTAGAGGATAACGCATGTTATGTCTGGGATAGGTCTGGGATTTGCCCTCTTCAGGCTCATAGTTTCGCGTTTTTCACATACTTGTTGAACAGATCCCTGGCTTTTTCTGGATTGGATCAGGTAGTAATGTGGTATCACACTGAAACAGTCCATTAAACCTGGTCTTGATAAATATTTTAGAGAATAACGCATGTTAGGTCTGGGTTAGGTCTGGGAATTGCCCTCGTCAGGCTCATACTTTCGCATTCTTCACATACTAGTTGTACAGATCCTGGGTTTACTTGTGGTTTGGATCACGTAGTAATGTGGTACCACACTGAAACAGTCGATTAAACCTGGTCTTGATAAATATTTTAGAGGATAGCGCATGTTAGGTCTGGGTTAGGTCTAGGATTTGCCCTCAGCGGGCTCATACTATCGCATATTTCTCATACTTGATGGCTAGATCCTGGGCTTTTTCTGGATTGGATCAGGTAGTAATGTGGTATCACACTGAAACATTCAATTAAACCTGGTTTCGATCAATATTTTAGAGGATAACGCATGTTATGGTTGGGTTAGGCCTGGGAATTGCCCTCATCAAGGTCATACTTCCGCATTTTTCACATACTTGTTGAACAGATCCCTGGCTTTTTCTGGATTGGATCAGGTAGTAATGTGGTATCACACTGAAACAGTCCATTAAACCTGGTCTTGATAAATATTTTAGAGAATAACGCATGTTAGGTCTGGGTTAGGTCTAGGATTTGCCCTAATCAGGCTCCTAAATTCGCATTTTTCTCATACTTCATGGCTAGATCCTGGGCTTTTTCTGGATTGGATCACGTAGTAATGTGGTACCACACTGAAACAGTCGATTAAAACAGGTTTCTGTGAATATTTCAGATGATAACGCAAGTTATGTCTGGGATAGGTCTGGGATTTGCTCTCGTCAGGCTCATACTTTCGCATTCTTCACATACTAGTTGTACATATCCTGGGTTTTCCTGGTTTGGATCACGTAGTAATGTGGTACCAAACTGAAACAGTCCATTAAACCTGGTTTCGATCAATATTTTAGAGGATAGCGCTAGTTATGTCTGGGATAGGTGCCTGGGATTTGCCCTCGTCTGGCTCATACTTTCGCATTCTCCACATACTTGTTGACCAGATCCTGGGTTTATTCTGGTTTGGATCACGTAGTAATGTGGTACCACACTGAAACAGTCCATTAAACCTGGTTTCGATCAATATTCTAGAGGATAACGCATGTTATGTCTAGGTTAGGCCTGGGATTTTCCCTCATCAGACACATACTTACGCATTCTCCACATACTTGTTGAACAGATCCTGGGTTTTTTCTGGTTTGGATCACGTAGTAATGTCGTACCACACTGAAACAGTCCATTAAACCTGGTTTCGATCAATATTTTAGAGGATAACGCATGTTAAGTCTTGGTTAGTTCTCAGATTTGCTCTCGTCAGGCTCATACTTTCGCATTCTTCACATACTAGTTGTACAGATCCTGGGTTTTCTTCTGGTTTGGATCACGTAGTAATGTGGTACCACACTGAAACAGTCGATTAAACCTGGTCTTGATAAATATTTCAGAGGATAACGCATGTTAGGTCTGGGTTAGGTCTAGGATTTGCCCTAATCAGGCTTCTAATTTCGCATATGTCTCATACTTCATGGCTAGATCCTGGGCTTTTTCTGGATTGGATCACGTAGTAATGTGGTACCACACTGAAACAGTCGATTAAAACAGGTTTCTGTGAATATTTCAGATGATAACGCAAGTTATGTCTGGGATAGGTCTGGGATTTGCTCTCGTCAGGCTCATACTTTCGCATTCTTCACATACTAGTTGTACATATCCTGGGTTTTCCTGGTTTGGATCACGTAGTAATGTGGTACCAAACTGAAACAGTCCATTAAACCTGGTTTCGATCAATATTTTAGAGGATAACGCATGTTATGTCTGGGATAGGTCTGCGATTTGCCCTCATCAGGCTCATAGTTTCGCGTTTTTCACATACTTGTT
Source organism: Colletes latitarsis (assembly GCF_051014445.1). NCBI lineage: Eukaryota > Metazoa > Arthropoda > Insecta > Hymenoptera > Colletidae > Colletes > Colletes latitarsis. The sequence continues at coordinate 4,894,284 of NC_135134.1, read as the reverse complement.
GAACAGATCCTGGGTTTTTCTGGTTTGGATCACGTAGTAATGTGGTACCAAACTGAAACAGTCCATTAAACCTGGTTTCGATCAATATTTTAGAAGATAACGCATGTTAGGTCTTGGTTAGTTCTGGGATTTGCTCTGATAAGGCTCGGTCTTTCGCATATTTCTCATAGTTGATGGCCAGTTTCTGGGCGTTTTCTGGTTTGGATGACGTAGTAATGTGGTACCACACTGAAACAGTCCATTAAACCTGGTTTCGGTCAATATTTTAGAGGACAACGCATGTTATGTCTGGGATAGGCCTGGGATTTGCCATCGTCAGACACATACTTTCGCATTCTCCACATACTTGTTGAACAGATCCTGGGTTGTTTCTGGTTTGGATCACGTAGTAATGTGGTACCACACTGAAACAGTCCATTAAACCTGGTTTTGATCAATATTTTAGAGGATAACGCATGTTATGTCTGGGATAGGTCTGCGATTTGCCCTCATCAGGCTCATAGTTTCGCGTTTTTCACATACTTGTTGAACAGATCCTGGGTTTTTCTGGTTTGGATCACGTAGTAATGTGGTACCAAACTGAAACAGTCCATTAAACCTGGTTTTGATCAATATTTTAGAGGATAACGCATGTTAGGTCTAGGTTAGGCCTGGGATTTGCCCTCATCAGACACATATTTTCGCGTTCTACACATACCTGTTAATCAGATCCTGGGTATTTTTCTGGTTTGGATCAGGAAGCAATGTGGTACCACACTGAAACAGTCGATTAAACCTGGGTTCGATCAATATTTTTGAGGATAATGCATGTTAGGTCTTTGTTAGGCCTGGGATTTTACCTCATCAGACACATACTTTCGCATTCTCCACATACTTGCTGAACGGATCCTGGGTTTTTTCTGGTTTAGATCACGCAGTAATGTGGTACCACACTGAAACAGTCCATTAAACCTGTTTTCGATCAATATTTTAGGGGATAACGCATGTTAAGTCTTGGCTAGTTCTGGGATTTGCTCTCATCAGGCTCGTACTTTCGCATATTTCTCATAGTTCATGACCAGATTCTGGGCTTTTTCTGGTTTGGATCACGTACTAATGTGGTACCACACTGAATCAGTCGATTAAAACAGGTTTCTGTCAATATTTTAGATGATAACGCAAGTTATGTCTGGGATAGGTCTGGGATTTGCCCTCGTCAGGCTCATAGTTTCGCGTTTTTCACATACTTGTTGAACAGATCCCTGGCTTTTTCTGGATTGGATCAGGTAGTAATGTGGTACCACACTGAAACATTCAATTAAATCAGGTCTTGATAAATATTTTAGAGGATAACGCATATTAGGTCTGGGTTAGGTCTAGGATTTGCCCTCAGCGGGCTCATACTATCGCATATTTCTCATACTTGATGGCTAGATCCCGGGCTTTTTCTGGATTGAATCAGGTAGTAATGTGGTATCACACTGAAACATTCAATTAAACCTGGTTTCGATCAATATTCTAGAGGATAACGCATGTTATGTCTAGGTTAGGCCTGGGATTTGCCCTCATCAGACACATACTTTCGCATTCTCCACATACTTGTTGAACAGATTCTGGGTTTTTTCTGGCTTGGATCACGTAGTAATGTGGTACCACACTGAAACATTCAATTAAATCTTGTCTTGATAAATATATTAGAGGATAGCGCATGTTGTGTCTGGGTTAGGTCTAGGATTTCCCCTCAGCGGGCTCATACTATCGCATATTTCTCATACTTGATGGCTAGATCCTGGGCTTTTTCTGGATTGGATCAGGTAGTAATGTGGTATCACACTGAAACATTCAATTAAACCTGGTTTCGATCAATATTTTAGAGGATAACGCATGTTATGGTTAGGTTAGGCCTGGGATTTGCCATCATCAGACACATACTTTCGCATTCTCCACATACTTGTTGAACAGATCCTGTGTTTTTTCTGGTTTGGATCACGTAGTAATGTGGTACCACACTGAAACAGTCCATTAAACCTGGTTTCGATCAATATTTTAGAGGATAACGCATGTTATGTCTGGGATAGGTCTGGGATTTGCCCACGTCAGGCTCATACATTCGCATTCTCCACATACTTGTTGACCAGATCCTGGGTTTATTCTGGTTTGGATCACGTAGTAATGTGGTACCACACTGAAACAGTCCATTAAACCTGGTTTCGATCAATATTTTAGAGGATAACGCATGTTATGTCTAGTTTGGGCCTGGGAGTTGCCCACATCAGACACATACTTACGCATTCTCCACATACTTGTTAATCAGATCCTGGGATTTTTCTGGTTTGGAACACGTAGTAATGTGGTACCACACTGAAACAGTCCATTAAACCTGTTTTCGATCAATATTTTAGAGGATAACGCATCTTATGTCTAGTTTAGGGTGGGGATTTGCCCTCATCAGACACATATTTTCGCGTTCTACACATACCTGTTAATCAGATCCTGGGTATTTTTCGGGATTGGATCAGGTAGTAATGTGGTACCACACTGAAACAGTCCATTAAGCCTGGTTTCGATCAATATTTTAGGGGATAACGCATGTTAAGTCTTGGTTAGTTCTGGGATTTGCTCTCATCAGGCTCGTACTTTAGCATATTTCTCATAGTTCATGACCAGATTCTGGGCTTTTTCTGGTTTGGATCACGTAGTAATGTGGTACCACACTGAATCAGTCGATTAAAACAGGTTTCTGTCAATATTTTAGATGATAACGCAAGTTATGTCTGGGATAGGTCTGGGATTTGCCCTCGTCAGGCTCATACTTTCGCATCCTTCACATACTAGTTGTACAGATCCTGGGTTTTTTCCCGGTTTGGATCACGTAGTAATGTGGTACCACACTGAAACAGTCGATTAAACCTGGTCTTGATAAATATTTTACAGGATTACGCATGTTAGGTCTGGGTTAGGTCTAGGATTTGCCCTAATCAGGCTCCTAATTTCGCATATTTCTCATACTTCATGGCTAGATCCTGGGCTTTTTCTGGATTGGATCACGTAGTAATGTGGTACCACACTGAAACAGTAAATTAAGCCTGGTTTCGATCAATATTTTAGAGAATAACGCATGTTAGGTCTTGGTTAGGTCTGGGAATTGCCCTCATCAAGGTCATACTTTCGCATTTTTCACATACTTGTTGAACAGATCCTGGGTTTTTTCTGGTTTGGATCATGTAGTAATGTGGTACCACACTGAAACATTCAATTAAACCTGGTCTTGATAAATATTTCAGAGGATAACGCATGTTAGGTCTGGGTTAGGTCTCGAATTTGCCCTAATCAGGCTCCTAATTTCGCATATGTCTCATACTTCATGGCTAGATCCTGGGCTTTTTCTGGATTGGATCACGTAGTAATGTGGTACCACACTGAAACAGTCCATTAAACCTGGTTTCGATCAATATTTTAGAGGATAACGCATGTTATGTCTGGGATAGGTCTGCGATTTGCCCTCATCAGGCTCATAGTTTCGCGTTTTTCACATACTTGTTGAACAGATCCTGGGTTTTTCTGGTTTGGATCACGTAGTAATGTGGTACCACACTGAAACAGTCCATTAAACCTGGTTTCGATGAATATTTTAGAAGATAACGCATGTTAGGTCTTGGTTAGTTCTGGGTTTTGCTCTGATAAGGCTCGGTCTTTCGCATATTTCTCATAGTTGATGGCCAGTTTCTGGGCGTTTTCTGGTTTGGATGACGTAGTAATGTGGTACCACACTGAGACAGTCCATTAAACCTGGTTTCGGTCAATATTTTAGAGGACAACGCATGTTATGTCTGGGATAGGTCTGGGATTTGCTCTCGTCAGGCTCATACTTTCGCATTCTTCACATACTAGTTGTACATATCCTTGGTTTTTCTGGTTTGGATCACGTAGTAATGTGGTACCACACGGAAACAGTCCATTAAACCTGGTTTCGATCAATCTTTTTGAGGGTAACGCATGTTAGGTCTAGGTTAGGCCTGGGATTTGCCCTCATCAGACACATATTTTCGCGTTCTACACGTACCTGTTAATCAGATCCTGGGATTTTTCTGGTTTGGAACACGTAGTAATGTGGTACCACACTGAAACAGTCCATTAAACCTGGTTTCGATCAATATTTTAGAGGATAACGCATCTTATGTCTAGTTTAGGGTGGGGATTTGCCCTCTTCAGACACATATTTTCGCGTTCTACACATACCTGTTAATCAGATCCTGGGTATTTTTCTGGATTGGATCAGGTAGTAATGTGGTACCACACTGAAACAGTCCATTAAGCCTGGTTTCGATCAATATTTTAGGGGATAACGCATGTTAAGTCTTGGTTAGTTCTGGGATTTGCTCTCATCAGGCTCGTACTTTAGCATATTTCTCATAGTTCATGACCAGATTCTGGGCTTTTTCTGGTTTGGATCACGTAGTAATGTGGTACCACACTGAATCAGTCGATTAAAACAGGTTTCTGTCAATATTTTAGATGGTAACGCAAGTTATGTCTGGGATAGGTCTGGGATTTGTCCTCGTCAGGCTCATACTTTCGCATCCTTCACATACTAGTTGTACAGATCCTGGGTTTTTTCCCGGTTTGGATCACGTAGTAATGTGGTACCACACTGAAACAGTCGATTAAACCTGGTCTTGATAAATATTTTACAGGATTACGCATGTTAGGTCTGGGTTAGGTCTAGGATTTGCCCTAATCAGGCTCCTAATTTCGCATATTTCTCATACTTCATGGCTAGATCCTGGGCTTTTTCTGGATTGGATCACGTAGTAATGTGGTACCACACTGAAACAGTAAATTAAGCCTGGTTTCGATCAATATTTTAGAGGATAACGCATGTTATGTCTGGGATAGGTCTGCGATTTGCCCTCATCAGGCTCATAGTTTCGCGTTTTTCACATACTTGTTGAACAGATCCTGGGTTTTTCTGGTTTGGATCACGTAGTAATGTGGTACCACACTGAAACAGTCCATTAAACCTGGTTTCGATCAATATTTTAGAAGATAACGCATGTTAGGTCTTGGTTAGTTCTGGGTTTTGCTCTGATAAGGCTCGGTCTTTCGCATATTTCTCATAGTTGATGGCCAGTTTCTGGGCGTTTTCTGGTTTGGATGACGTAGTAATGTGGTACCACACTGAGACAGTCCATTAAACCTGGTTTCGGTCAATATTTTAGAGGACAACGCATGTTATGTCTGGGATAGTCCTGGGATTTGCCATCATCAGACACATACTTTCGCATTCTCCACATACTTGTTGAACAGATCCTGGGTTGTTTCTGGTTTGGATCACGTAGTAATGTGGTACCACACTGAAACAGTCCATTAAACCTGGTTTTGATCAATATTTTAGAGGATAACGCATGTTATGTCTGGGATAGGTCTGGGATTTGCCCTCTTCAGGCTCATAGTTTCGCGTTTTTCACATACTTGTTGAACAGATCCCTGGCTTTTTCTGGATTGGATCCGGTAGTAATGTGGTATCACACTGAAACAGTCCATTAAACCTGGTCTTGATAAATATTTTAGAGAATAACGCATGTTAGGTCTGGGTTAGGTCTAGGATTTGCCCTAATCAGGCTCCTAATTTCGCATTTTTCTCATATTTCATGGCTAGATCCTGGGCTTTTTCTGGATTGGATCACGTAGTAATGTGGTACCACACTGAAACAGTCGATTAAAACAGGTTTCTGTGAATATTTTAGATGATAACGCAAGTTATGTCTGGGATAGGTCTGGGATTTGCTCTCGTCAGGCTCATACTTTCGCATTCTTCACGTACTAGTTGTACATATCCTTGGTTTTTCTGGTTTGGATCACGTAGTAATGTGGTACCACACGGAAACAGTCCATTAAACCAGGTTTCGATCAATCTTTTTGAGGGTAACGCATGTTAGGTCTAGGTTAGGCCTGGGATTTTCTCTCATCAGACACATAATTTCGCATTCTCCACATACTTGCTGAACGGATCCTGGGTTTTTTCTGGTTTAGATCACGTAGTAATGTGGTACCACACTGAAACAGTCCATTAAACCTGGTTTCGATCAATATTTTAGAGGATAACGCATCTTATGTCTGGGTTAGGTCTAGGATTTCCCCTCAGCAGGCTCATCCTGTCGCATATTTCTCATACTTGATGGCTAGATCCTGGGCTTTTTCTGGATTGGATCAGGTAGTAATGTGGTATCACACTGAAACATTCAATTAAACCTGGTTTCGATCAATATTTTAGAGGATAACGCATGTTATGGTTAGGTTAGGCCTGGGATTTGCCATCATCAGACACATACTTTCGCATTCTCCACATACTTGTTGAACAGATCCTGGGTTTTTTCTGGTTTGGATCACGTAGTAATGTGGTACCACACTGAAACAGTCCATTAAACCTGGTTTCGATCAATATTTTAGAGGATAACGCATGTTATGTCTGGGATAGGTCTGGGATTTGCCCTCGTCAGGCTCATACATTCGCATTCTCCACATACTTGTTGACCAGATCCTGGGTTTATTCTGGTTTGGATCACGTAGTAATGTGGTACCACACTGAAACAGTCCATTAAACCTGGTTTCGATCAATATTTTAGAGGATAACGCATGTTATGTCTAGTTTGGGCCTGGGAGTTGCCCACATCAGACACATACTTACGCATTCTCCACATACTTGTTAATCAGATCCTGGGATTTTTCTGGTTTGGATCACGTATTAATGTGGTACCACACTGAAACAGTCCATTAAACCTGGTTTCGATCAATATTTTAGAGGATAACGCATCTTATGTCTAGTTTAGGGTGGGGATTTGCCCTCATCAGACACATATTTTCGCGTTCTACACATACCTGTTAATCAGATCCTGGGTATTTTTCTGGATTGGATCAGGTAGTAATGTGGTACCACACTGAAACAGTCCATTAAACCTGGTTTCGATCAATATTTTAGAGGATAACGCATATTATGTCTAGTTTAGGCCGGGGATTTGCCCTCATCAGACACATATTTTCGCGTTCTACACATACCTGTAAATCAGATCCTGGGTATTTTTCTGGTTTGGATCAGGTAGTAATGTGGTACCACACTGAAACAGTCGATTAAACCTGGGTTCGATCAATATTTTTGAGGATAACGCATGTTAGGTCTTTGTTAGGCCTGGGATTTTCCCTCATCAGACACATACTTTCGCATTCTCCACATACTTGCTGAACGGATCCTGGGTTTTTTCTGCTTTGGATCACGTAGTAAGGCGGTACCACACTGAAACATTCAATTAAACCTGGTTTGGATCAATATTTTAGGGGATAACGCATGTTAAGTCTTGGTTAGTTCTGGGATTTGCTCTCATCAGGCTCGTACTTCAGCATATTTCTCATAGTTCATGACCAGATTCTGGGCTTTTTCTGGTTTGGATCACGTAGTAATGTGGTACCACACTGAATCAGTCGATTAAAACAGGTTTCTGTCAATATTTTAGATGATAACGCAAGTTATGTCTGGGATAGGTCTGGGATTTGCCCTCGTCAGGCTCATACTTTCGCATCCTTCACATACTAGTTGTACAGATCCTGGGTTTTTTCCCGGTTTGGATCACGTAGTAATGTGGTACCACACTGAAACAGTCGATTAAACCTGGTCTTGATAAATATTTTACAGGATTACGCATGTTAGGTCTGGGTTAGGTCTAGGATTTGCCCTAATCAGGCTCCTAATTTCGCATATTTCTCATACTTCATGGCTAGATCCTGGGCTTTTTCTGGATTGGATCACGTAGTAATGTGGTACCACACTGAAACAGTAAATTAAGCCTGGTTTCGATCAATATTTTAGAGAATAACGCATGTTAGGTCTTGGTTAGGTCTGGGAATTGCCCTCATCAAGGTCATCCTTTCGCATTTTTCACATACTTGTTGAACAGATCCTGGGTTTTTTCTGGTTTGGATCACGTAGTAATGTGGTACCACACTGAAACATTCAATTAAATCTGGTCTTGATAAATATTTTAGAGGATAACGCATATTAGGTCTGGGTTAGGTCTAGGATTTGCCCTCAGCGGGCTCATACTATCGCATATTTCTCATACTTGATGGCTAGATCCCGGGCTTTTTCTGGATTGGATCAGGTAGTAATGTGGTATCACACTGAAACATTCAATTAAACCTGGTTTCGATCAATATTTTAGAGGATAACGCATGTTATGGTTAGGTTAGGCCTGGGATTTGCCATCATCAGACACATACTTTCGCATTCTCCACATACTTGTTGAACAGATCCTGGGTTTTTTCTGGTTTGGATCACGTAGTAATGTGGTACCACACTGAAACAGTCCATTAAACCTGGTTTCGATCAATATTTTAGAGGATAACGCATGTTATGTCTGGGATAGGTCTGGGATTTGCCCTCGTCAGGCTCATACATTCGCATTCTCCACATACTTGTTGACCAGATCCTGGGTTTATTCTGGTTTGGATCACGTAGTAATGTGGTACCACACTGAAACAGTCCATTAAACCTGGTTTCGATCAATATTTTAGAGGATAACGCATGTTATGTCTAGTTTGGGCCTGGGAGTTGCCCACATCAGACACATACTTACGCATTCTCCACATACTTGTTAATCAGATCCTGGGATTTTTCTGGTTTGGATCACGTAGTAATGTGGTACCACACTGAAACAGTCCATTAAACCTGGTTTCGATCAATATTTTAGAGGATAACGCATCTTATGTCTAGTTTAGGGTGGGGATTTGCCCTCATCAGACACATATTTTCGCGTTCTACACATACCTGTTAATCAGATCCTGGGTATTTTTCTGGATTGGATCAGGTAGTAATGTGGTACCACACTGAAACAGTCCATTAAACCTGGTTTCGATCAATATTTTAGAGGATAACGCATATTATGTCTAGTTTAGGCCGGGGATTTGCCCTCATCAGACACATATTTTCGCGTTCTACACATACCTGTTAATCAGATCCTGGGTATTTTTCTGGTTTGGATCAGGTAGTAATGTGGTACCACACTGAAACAGTCGATTAAACCTGGGTTCGATCAATATTTTTGAGGATAACGCATGTTAGGTCTTTGTTAGGCCTGGGATTTTCCCTCATCAGACACATACTTTCGCATTCTCCACATACTTGCTGAACGGATCCTGGGTTTTTTCTGCTTTGGATCACGTAGTAAGGCGGTACCACACTGAAACATTCAATTAAACCTGGTTTCGATCAATATTTTAGGGGATAACGCATGTTAAGTCTTGGTTAGTTCTGGGATTTGCGCTCATCAGGCTCATACATTCGCATTCTCCACATACTTGTTGACCAGATCCTGGGTTTATTCTGGTTTGGATCACGTAGTAATGTGGTACCACACTGAAACAGTCCATTAAACCTGGTTTCGATCAATATTTTAGAGGATAACGCATGTTATGTCTAGTTTGGGCCTGGGAGTTGCCCACATCAGACACATACTTACGCATTCTTCACATACTTGTTAACCAGATCCTGGGATTTTTCTGGTTTGGATCACGTAGTAATGTGGTACCACACTGAAACAGTCCATTAAACCTGGTTTCGATCAATATTTTAGAGGATAACGCATCTTATGTCTAGTTTAGGCCGGGGATTTGCCCTCATCAGACACATATTTTCGCGTTCTACACATACCTGTTAATCAGATCCTGGGTATTTTTCTGGTTTGGATCAGGTAGTAATGTGGTATCACACTGAAACATTCAATTAAACCTGGTTTCGATCAATATTTTAGAGGATAACGCATGTTATGGTTAGGTTAGGCCTGGGATTTGCCATCATCAGACACATACTTTCGCATTCTCCACATACTTGTTGAACAGATCCTGGGTTTTTTCTGGTTTGGATCACGTAGTAATGTGGTACCACACTGAAACAGTCCATTAAACCTGGTTTCGATCAATATTTTAGAGGATAACGCATGTTATGTCTGGGATTTGCCCTCGTCAGGTTCATACTTTCGCATTCTCCACATACTTGTTGACCAGATCCTGGGTTTATTCTGGTTTCGATCAGGTAGTAATGTGGTACCACACTGAAACAGTCGATTAAACCTGGGTTCGATCAATATTTTTGAGGATAACGCATGTTAGGTCTTTGTTAGGCCTGGGATTTTCCCTCATCAGACACATACTTTCGCATTCTCCACATACTTGCTGAACGGATCCTGGGTTTTTTCTGCTTTGGATCACGTAGTAAGGCGGTACCACACTGAAACATTCAATTAAACCTGGTTTCGATCAATATTTTAGGGGATAACGCATGTTAAGTCTTGGTTAGTTCTGGGATTTGCTCTCATCAGGCTCGTACTTTAGCATATTTCTCATAGTTCATGACCAGATTCTGGGCTTTTTCTGGTTTGGATCACGTAGTAATGTGGTACCACACTGAATCAGTCGATTAAAACAGGTTTCTGTCAATATTTTAGATAATAACGCAAGTTATGTCTGGGATAGGTCTGGGATTTGCCCTCGTCAGGCTCATACTTTCGCATCCTTCACATACTAGTTGTACAGATCCTGGGTTTTTTCCCGGTTTGCATCACGTAGTAATGTGGTACCACACTGAAACAGTCGATTAAACCTGGTCTTGATAAATATTTTACAGGATTACGCATGTTAGGTCTGGGTTAGGTCTAGGATTTGCCCTAATCAGGCTCCTAATTTCGCATATTTCTCATACTTCATGGCTAGATCCTGGGCTTTTTCTGGATTGGATCACGTAGTAATGTGGTACCACACTGAAACAGTAAATTAAGCCTGGTTTCGATCAATATTTTAGAGAATAACGCATGTTAGGTCTTGGTTAGGTCTGGGAATTGCCCTCATCAAGGTCATACTTTCGCATTTTTCACATACTTGTTGAACAGATCCTGGGTTTTTTCTGGTTTGGATCGCGTAGTAATGTGGTACCACACTGAAACATTCAATTAAATCTGGTCTTGATAAATATTTTAGAGGATAACGCATATTAGGTCTGGGTTAGGTCTAGGATTTGCCCTCAGCGGGCTCATACTATCGCATATTTCTCATACTTGATGGCTAGATCCCGGGCTTTTTCTGGATTGGATCAGGTAGTAATGTGGTATCACACTGAAACATTCAATTAAACCTGGTTTCGATCAATATTCTAGAGGATAACGCATGTTATGTCTAGGTTAGGCCTGGGATTTGCCCTCATCAGACACATACTTTCGCATTCTCCACATACTTGTTGAACAGATCCTGGGTTTTTTCTGGTTTGGATCACGTAGTAATGTGGTACCACACTGAAACAGTCCATTAAACCTGGTTTCGATCAATATTTTAGAGGATAACGCATGTTATGTCTGGGATAGGTCTGGGATTTGCCCTCGTCAGGCTCATACTTTCGCATTCTCCACATACTTGTTGACCAGATCCTGGGTTTATTCTGGTTTGGATCACGTAGTAATGTGGTACCACACTGAAACAGTCCATTAAACCTGGTTTCGATCAATATTTTAGAGGATAACGCATGTTATGTCTAGGTTGGGCCTGGGAGTTGCCCACATCAGACACATACTTACGCATTCTCCACATACTTGTTAATCAGATCCTGGGTTTTTTCTGATTTGGATCACGTAGTAATGTGGTACCACACTGAAACAGTCCATTAAACCAGGTTTCGATCAATATTTTTGAGGGTAACGCATGTTAGGTCTAGGTTAGGCCTGGAATTTTCCCTCATCAGACACATACTTTCGCATTCTCCACATACTTGTTGAACAGATCCTGGGTTTTTTCTGGTTTGGATCACGTAGTAATGTGGTACCACACTGAAACAGTCCATTAAACCTGGTTTCGATCAATATTTTAGAGGATAACGCATGTTAAGTCTTGGTTAGTTCTGGGATTTGCCCTCGTCAGGCTCATACTTTCGCATTCCTCACATACTAGTTGTACAGATCCCGGGTTTTCTTCTGGTTTGGATCACGCAGTAATGTGGTACCACACTGAGACAGTCGATTAAATCTGGTCTTGATAAATATTTTAGAGGATAACGCATGTTAGGTCTGGGTTAGGTCTAGGATTTGCCCTAATCAGGCTCCTAATTTCGCATATTTCTCATACTTCATGGCTAGATCCTGGGCTTTTTCTGGATTGGATCACGTAGTAATGTGGTACCACACTGAAACAGTCCATTAAAACAGGTTTCTGTCAATATTTTAGATGATAACGCAAGTTATGTCTGGGATTGGTCTGGGATTTACCCTCGTCAGGCTCATACTTTCGCATCCTTCACATACTAGTTGTACAGATCCTGGGTTTTTTCCCGGTTTGGATCACGTAGTAATGTGGTACCACACTGAACAGTCGATTAAACCTGGTCTTGATAAATATTTTACAGGATTACGCATGTTAGGTCTGGGTTAGGTCTAGGATTTGCCCTAATCAGGCTCCTAATTTCGCATATTTCTCATACTTCATGGCTAGATCCTGGGCTTTTTCTGGATTGGATCACGTAGTAATGTGGTACCACACTGAAACAGTAAATTAAGCCTGGTTTCGATCTATATTTTAGAGAATAACGCATGTTAGGTCTTGGTTAGGTCTGGGAATTGCCCTCATCAAGGTCATACTTTCGCATTTTTCACATACTTGTTGAACAGATCCTGGGTTTTTTCTGGTTTGGATCACGTAGTAATGTGGTACCACACTGAAACATTCAATTAAATCTGGTCTTGATAAATATTTTAGAGGATAACGCATATTAGGTCTGGGTTAGGTCTAGGATTTGCCCTCAGCGGGCTCATACTATCGCATATTTCTTATACTTGATGGCTAGATCCCGGGCTTTTTCTGGATTGGATCAGGTAGTAATGTGGTATCACACTGAAACATTCAATTAAACCTGGTTTCGATCAATATTCTAGAGGATAACGCATGTTATGTCTAGGTTAGGCCTGGGATTTGCCCTCATCAGACACATACTTTCGCATTCTCCACATACTTGTTGAACAGATTCTGGGTTTTTTCTGGTTTGGATCACGTAGTAATGTGGTACCACACTGAAACATTCAATTAAATCTTGTCTTGATAAATATATTAGAGGATAGCGCATGTTAGGTCTGGGTTAGGTCTAGGATTACCCCTCAGCGGGCACATACTATCGCATATTTCTCATACTTGATGGCTAGATCCTGGGCTTTTTCTGGATTGGATCACGTAGTAATGTGGTACCACACTGAAACAGTCTATTAAACCTGGTTTCGATCAATATTTTAGAGGATAACGCATGTTATGTCTAGGTTGGGCCTGGGAGTTGCCCACATCAGACACATACTTACGCATTCTCCACATACTTGTTAATCAGATCCTGGGTTTTTTCTGATTTGGATCACGTAGTAATGTGGTACCACACTGAAACAGTCCATTAAACCAGGTTTCGATCAATATTTTTGAGGGTAACGCATGTTAGGTCTAGGATAGGCCTGGGATTTTCCCTCATCAGACACATACTTTCGCATTCTCCACATACTCGTTGAACAGATCCTGGGTTTTTTCTGGTTTGGATCACGTAGTAATGTGGTACCACACTGAAACAGTCCATTAAACCTGGTTTCGATCAATATATTAGAGGATAACGCATGTTAAGTCTTGGTTAGTTCTGGGATTTGCCCTCGTCAGGCTCATACTTTCGCATTCTTCACATACTAGTTGTACAGATCCTGGGTTTCTTCTGGTTTGGATCACGTAGTAATGTGGTTCCACACTGAAACAGTCGAATAAACCTGGTCTTGATAAATATTTTAGAGGATAACGCATGTTATGTCTGGGATAGGTCTGGGATTTGCCCTCTTCAGGCTCATAGTTTCGCGTTTTTCACATACTTGTTGAACATATCCTGGGGTTTTCTGGTTTGGATCACGTAGTAATGTGGTACCACACTGAAACAGTCCATTAAACCTGGTTTCGATCAATATTTTTGAGGGTAACGCATGTTAGGTCTAGGTTAGGCCTGGCATTTTCCCTCATCAGACACATACTTTCGCATTCTTCACATACTTGTTGAACAGATCCTGGGTTTTTCTGGTTTGGATCACGTAGTAATGTGGTACCACACTGAAACAGTCCATTAAACCTGGTTTTGATCAATATTTTAGAGGATAACGCATGTTATGTCTGGGATAGGTCTGGGATTTGCCCTCTTCAGGCTCATAGTTTCGCGTTTTTCACATACTTGTGGAACAGATCCCTGGCTTTTTCTGGATTGGATCAGGTAGTAATGTGGTATCACACTGAAACAGTCCATTAAACCTGGTCTTGATAAATATTTTAGAGAATAACGCATGTTAGGTCTGGGTTAGGTCTAGGATTTGCCCTAATCAGGCTCCTAATTTCGCATTTTTCTCATACTTCATGGCTAGATCCTGGGCTTTTTCTGGATTGGATCACGTAGTAATGTGGTACCACACTGAAACAGTCGATTAAAACAGGTTTCTGTGAATATTTTAGATGATAACGCAAGTTATGTCTGGGATAGGTCTGGGATTTGCTCTCGTCAGGCTCAAACTTTCGCATTCTTCACATACTAGTTGTACATATCCTGGGTTTTTCTGGTTTGGATCACGTAGTAATGTGGTACCACACAGAAACAGTCCATTAAACCTGGTTTCGATCAATCTTTTTGAGGGTAACGCATGTTAGGTCTAGGTTAGGCCTGGGATTTGCCTTCGTCAGGCTCATAGTTTCGCGTTTTTCGCATACTTGTTGAACATATCCTGGGGTTTTCTGGTTTGGATCACGTAGTAATGTGGTACCACACTGAAACAGTCCATTAAACCTGGTTTCGATCAATATTTTTGAGGGTAACGCATGTTAGGTCTAGGTTAGGCCTGGCATTTTCCCTCATCAGACACATACTTTCGCATTCTTCACATACTTGTTGAACAGATCCTGGGTTTTTTCTGGTTTAGATCACGTAGTAATGTGGTACCACACTGAAACAGTCCATTAAACCTGGTTTCGATCATTATTTTAGGGGATAACGCATGTTATGTCTGGGATAGGTCTGGGATTTGCCCTCGTCAGGCTCATACTTTCGCATTCTCCACATACTTGTTGAACAGATCCTGGGTTTTTTCTGGTTTGGATCACGTAGTAATGTGGTACCACACTGAAACAGTCCATTAAACCTGGTTTCGATCAATATTTTAGAGGATAACGCATGTTATGTCTGGGATAGGTCTGGGATTTGCCCTCGTCAGGCTCATACTTTCGCATTCTCCACATACTTGTTAATCAGATCCTGCGATTTTTCTGGTTTGGATCACGTAGTAATGTGGTACCACACTGAAACAGTCCATTAAACCTGGTTTCGATCAATATTTTAGAGGATAACGCATCTTATGTCTAGTTTAGGGTGGGGATTTGCCCTCATCGGACACATATTTTCGCGTTCTACACATACCTGTTAATCAGATCCTGGGTATTTTTCTGGATTGGATCAGGTAGTAATGTGGTACCACACTGAAACAGTCCATTAAACCTGGTTTCGATCAATATTTTAGAGGATAACGCATGTTATGTCTAGTTTAGGCCGGGGATTTGCCCTCATCAGACACATATTTTCGCGTTCTACACATACCTGTTAATCAGATCCTGGGTATTTTTCTGGTTTGGATCAGATAGTAATGTGGTACCACACTGAAACAGTCGATTAAACCTGGGTTCGATCAATATTTTAGAGGATAACGCATGTTAGGTCTTTGTTAGGCCTGGGATTTTCCCTCATCAGACACATGCTTTCGCATTCTCCACATACTTGTTGAACAGATCCTGGGTTTTTTCTGGTTTGGATCACGTAGTAATGTGGTACCACACTGAAACAGTCCATTAAACCTGGTTTCGGTCAATATTTTAGAGGACAACGCATGTTATGTCTGGGATAGGCCTGGGATTTGCCATCATCAGACACATACTTTCGCATTCTCCACATACTTGTTGAACAGATCCTGTGTTGTTTCTGGTTTGGATCACGTAGTAATGTGGTACCACACTGAAACAGTCCATTAAACCTGGTTTTGATCAATATTTTAGAGGATAACGCATGTTATGTCTGGGATAGGTCTGGGATTTGCCCTCTTCAGGCTCATAGTTTCGCGTTTTTCACATACTTGTGGAACAGATCCCTGGCTTTTTCTGGATTGGATCAGGTAGTAATGTGGTATCACACTGAAACAGTCCATTAAAACTGGTCTTGATAAATATTTTAGAGAATAACGCATGTTAGGTCTGGGTTAGGTCTAGGATTTGCCCTAATCAGGCTCCTAATTTCGCATTTTTCTCATACTTCATGGCTAGATCCTGGGCTTTTTCTGGATTGGATCACGTAGTAATGTGGTACCACACTGAAACAGTCGATTAAAACAGGTTTCTGTGAATATTTTAGATGATAACGCAAGTTATGTCTGGGATAGGTCTGGGATTTGCTCTCGTCAGGCTCAAACTTTCGCATTCTTCACATACTAGTTGTACATATCCTGGGTTTTTCTGGTTTGGGTCACGTAGTAATGTGGTACCACACAGAAACAGTCCATTAAACCTGGTTTCGATCAATCTTTTTGAGGGTAACGCATGTTAGGTCTAGGTTAGGCCTGGGATTTGCCTTCGTCAGGCTCATAGTTTCGCGTTTTTCGCATACTTGTTGAACATATCCTGGGGTTTTCTGGTTTGGATCACGTAGTAATGTGGTACCACACTGAAACAGTCCATTAAACCTGGTTTCGATCAATATTTTTGAGGGTAACGCATGTTAGGTCTAGGTTAGGCCTGGCATTTTCCCTCATCAGACACATACTTTCGCATTCTTCACATACTTGTTGAACAGATCCTGGGTTTTTTCTGGTTTAGATCACGTAGTAATGTGGTACCACACTGAAACAGTCCATTAAACCTGGTTTCGATCAATATTTTAGGGGATAACGCATGTTATGTCTGGGATAGGTCTGGGATTTGCCCTCGTCAGGCTCATACTTTCGCATTCTCCACATACTTGTTGAACAGATCCTGGGTTTTTTCTGGTTTGGATCACGTAGTAATGTGGTACCACACTGAAACAGTCCATTAAACCTGGTTTCGATCAATATTTTAGAGGATAACGCATGTTATGTCTGGGATAGGTCTGGGATTTGCCCTCGTCAGGCTCATACTTTCGCATTCTCCACATACTTGTTAATCAGATCCTGCGATTTTTCTGGTTTGGATCACGTAGTAATGTGGTACCACACTGAAACAGTCCATTAAACCTGGTTTCGATCAATATTTTAGAGGATAACGCATCTTATGTCTAGTTTAGGGTGGGGATTGGCCCTCATCGGACACATATTTTCGCGTTCTACACATACCTGTTAATCAGATCCTGGGTATTTTTCTGGATTGGATCAGGTAGTAATGTGGTACCACACTGAAACAGTCCATTAAACCTGGTTTCGATCAATATTTTAGAGGATAACGCATGTTATGTCTAGTTTAGGCCGGGGATTTGCCCTCATCAGACACATATTTTCGCGTTCTACACATACCTGTTAATCAGATCCTGGGTATTTTTCTGGTTTGGATCAGATAGTAATGTGGTACCACACTGAAACAGTCGATTAAACCTGGGTTCGATCAATATTTTAGAGGATAACGCATGTTAGGTCTTTGTTAGGCCTGGGATTTTCCCTCATCAGACACATACTTTCGCATTCTCCACATACTTGCTGAACGGATCCTGGGTTTTTTCTGCTTTGGATCACGTAGTAAGGCGGTACCACACTGAAACATTCAATTAAACCTGGTTTCGATCAATATTTTAGGGGATAACGCATGTTAAGTCTTGGTTAGTTCGGGGATTTGCTCTCATCAGGCTCGTACTTTCGCATATTTCTCATAGTTCATGACCAGATTCTGGGCTTTTTCTGGTTTGGATCACGTAGTAATGTGGTACCACACTGAAACAGTCCATTAAACCTGGTTTCGATCAATATTTTAGAGGATAACGCATGTTAAGTCTTGGTTAGTTCTGGGATTTGCCCTCGTCAGGCTCATATTTTCGCATTCTTCACATACTAGTTGTACAGATCCTGGGTTTTCTTCTGGTTTGCATCACGCAGTAATGTGGTACCACACTGAGACAGTCGATTAAACCTGGTCTTGATAAATATTTTAGAGGATAACGCATGTTAGGTCTGGGTTAGGTCTAGGATTTGCCCTAATCAGGCTCCTAATTTCGCATATGTCTCATACTTCATGGCTAGATCCTGGGCTTTTTCTGGATTGGATCACGTAGTAATGTGGTACCACACTGGAACAGTCCATTAAACCTGGTTTCGATCAATATTTTAGAGGATAACGCATGTTATGTCTGGGATAGGTCTGGGATTTGCCCTCATCAGGCTCATAGTTTCGCGTTTTTCACATACTTGTTGAACAGATCCTGGGTTTTTCTGGTTTGGATCACGTAGTAATGTGGTACAACACTGAAACAGTCCATTAAACCTGGTTTCGATCAATATTTTAGAAGATAACGCATGTTAGGTCTTGGTTAGTTCTGGGATTTGCTCTGATCAGGCTCGGTCTTTCGCATATTTCTCATAGTTGATGGCCAGTTTCTGGGCGTTTTCTGGTTTGGATGACGTAGTAATGTGGTACCACACTGAAACAGTCCATTAAACCTGGTTTCGGTCAATATTTTAGAGGACAACGCATAGTATGTCTGGGATAGGCCTGGGATTTGCCATCATCAGACACATACTTTCGCATTCTCCACATACTTGTTGAACAGAGCCTGGGTTTTTTCTGGTTTGGATCACGTAGTAATGTGGTACCACACTGAAACAGTCCATTAGACCTGGTTTTGATCAATATTTTAGAGGATAACGCATGTTATGTCTGGGATAGGTCTGGGATTTGCCCTCTTCAGGCTCATAGTTTCGCGTTTTTCACATACTTGTTGAACAGATCCCTGGCTTTTTCTGGATTGGATCAGGTAGTAATGTGGTATCACACTGAAACAGTCCATTAAACCTGGTCTTGATAAATATTTTAGAGAATAACGCATGTTATGTCTGGGTTAGGTCTGGGAATTGCCCTCGTCAGGCTCATACTTTCGCATTCTTCACATACTAGTTGTACAGATCCTGGGTTTTCTTCTGGTTTGGATCACGTAGTAATGTGGTACCACACTGAAACAGTCGATTAAACCTGGTTTCGATCAATATTTTAGAGGATAACGCATGTCATGGTTGGGTTAGGCCTGGGATTTGCCATCATCAGACACATACTTTCGCATTCTCCACATACTTGTTGAACAGATCCTGGGTTTTTTCTGGTTTGGATCACGTAGTAATGTGGTACCACACTGAAACAGTCCATTAAACCTGGTTTCGATCAATATTTTAGAGGATAACGCATGTTATGTCTGGGATAGGTCTGGGATTTGCCCTCGTCAGGCTCATACTTTCGCATTCTCCACATACTTGTTGACCAGATCCTGGGTTTTTTCTGGTTTGGATCACGTAGTAATGTGGTACCACACTGAAACAGTCCATTAGACCTGGTTTTGATCAATATTTTAGAGGATAACGCATGTTATGTCTGGGATAGGTCTGGGATTTGCCCTCTTCAGGCTCATAGTTTCGCGTTTTTCACATACTTGTTGAACAGATCCCTGGCTTTTTCTGGATTGGATCAGGTAGTAATGTGGTATCACACTGAAACAGTCCATTAAACCTGGTCTTGATAAATATTTTAGAGAATAACGCATGTTATGTCTGGGTTAGGTCTGGGAATTGCCCTCGTCAGGCTCATACTTTCGCATTCTTCACATACTAGTTGTACAGATCCTGGGTTTTCTTCTGGTTTGGATCACGTAGTAATGTGGTACCACACTGAAACAGTCGATTAAACCTGGTTTCGATCAATATTTTAGAGGATAACGCATGTCATGGTTGGGTTAGGCCTGGGATTTGCCATCATCAGACACATACTTTCGCATTCTCCACATACTTGTTGAACAGATCCTGGGTTTTTTCTGGTTTGGATCACGTAGTAATGTGGTACCACACTGAAACAGTCCATTAAACCTGGTTTCGATCAATATTTTAGAGGATAACGCATGTTATGTCTGGGATAGGTCTGGGATTTGCCCTCGTCAGGCTCATACTTTCGCATTCTCCACATACTTGTTGACCAGATCCTGGGTTTATTCTGGTTTGGATCACGTAGTAATGTGGTACCACACTGAAACAGTCTATTAAACCTGGTTTCGATCAATATTTTAGAGGATAACGCATGTTATGTCTAGGTTGGGCCTGGGAGTTGCCCACATCAGACACATACTTACGCATTCTCCACATACTTGTTAATCAGATCCTGGGTTTTTTCTGATTTGGATCACGTAGTAACGTGGTACCACACTGAAACAGTCCATTAAACCAGGTTTCGATCAATATTTTTGAAGGTAACGCATGTTTGGTCTAGGTTAGGCCTGGGATTTTCCCTCATCAGACACATACTTTTTTTTTTTTTTTTTTTTTTTTTTGTCGTGGGGAAATCTTCGAAAGACTCCCTCCCACCTCCTTGGGGAGAGGTGGGAGGGGTGTGTGGGATTCCCCGCGCCAGTACAACGACAGGCGCGGGACCTACCCACTAAAAACCCCACGGTGACCCTTCGGCACGCTTTGGGAGGATACCGGGAATCGCTCGAAGCATTCGTCCGGTATCCTCCCCGTGCCCGCGCTTTCGCGCCCATCCCCCGGGGGGACAATCGGTCCCCCCAGTAGACACACTGCCTCATAGCGGCGGGACGGGGCCACTCCATCCCGCCGCTATCCGTCCCGGGGCCGCGTTTAGTGGCGGCTGCGAGCCCCAACTCGCAACCGCCCGCGACCCCGTTTCCACCCCTCGGCGGCCGGGCGTTCATGGCCACACCAGACCGCCGAGGGTGCCTCCCCTTGCGTCGGACCGGTAGGGGGAGGCACTCCTACCCCCAACCGGTCCGACCCGGCGCCGCCTGGCGGGAGGAGGGTCCCCTCAGGACCCCCCTCCCAGCCTAGGTCATCCGCCACGCCGAGGCGGCCGCCCGCGACGCCTCGCGACCGGGCGACGACCTCGGGCCACCGCACGAGCGCGAGCTTCAGCGCGCCGCTGAAGCTCGCGCTCCCTCCCCGCGGCCTCCTTCTGCAACATTACGTTCTCGCAGAAGGAGGCCACGGCCCTCCACTTCTCCTCGCTGCCGAGCATGGCGCGCACCACGCCCGGCAGCGAGACATCCCGCCCGACGACGCCGACCAGGACACGGCGCTCCCCCTCCCACGCGGGGCATACCTCCAGGGTATGATCTGCCGTGTCCTGCTCAGCGTCGCAGTGGCAGCAACGCGCCGTCGGCTCCTTCCCTATCCGGCACAGGTATCTTCCGAAGCTGCCATGCCCGGAAAATACCTGTGCCATCCGGTAGGTGAGGCTGCCATGGCCTCTGTCCAGCCACTCCTTCAGGAGTGGCCGAACCGCCCCGACAGTCCGGTGCCCCGCGGTTGGCAGAGCCAGCCGCTCCTGCCACGCGAGCAACACGGACTGCCGGGCCTGGCGCTTCAAATCGCCCCAAGCAGGTTCCTGCCCGCCCGGGACCGCCCCCACCCCCGCGCGACGGTCGACGCGGTGCCGGTACATCACCGCGTGCGACCGCGCGAGCAGGTCCATGGGCGGCATCCCCGCTAGAACCGTCGCCGCCTCATGTGACACGGTCCGATACCCGCGGACGACCCTGAGCGCCATGCGCCTCTGCACCCGACGCAGCATAGTCATGCTGCGCCGGGAGGCAGCCAGGTCGTCGACCCAGACGGGGGCCCCGTATAGGGCCACCGACTGGACCATTGCCACATAGAGGCGACGAACTCGGCCCGCCGGGCCCCCCAGGTTGGGCAGGATCCGGCCCAGAGCCGCAACCATCCTTTCCAACCGGGGGACCAGGCAGCGGAAATGCTCCTCGAAACGCCAGTGGCTATCGAGGATCAGCCCTAGATACCTGATCTGGGGCTTCACCTCGATGTCAGCCCCACCCACCCGGATCAGAGGGGGTGGCGGATCCTGCCGAGGTGAATGAAACGCAATCACCTCGGTCTTATGGACCGCCACCGTCATCCCCATCCCCCTGATCCGGTCGACGACGCGTTGCGACCCCTCCTCCGCGCGACGCATGGCCCTCCCCCAGTGCGCCCCGACGGCCAGCACCAGTGTGTCATCCGCATAACACACCGTGCTGACGCCGTCGGGGAGGCCGGCCCGCAACACCGAGTCGTACGCGATGTTCCACAGGAGTGGCCCGAGGACCGACCCCTGCGGAACACCGCAGTACACCTCCCTCCGCATATCACCATCCCAGCCCGGATACTCGATCCACCTGCCGCGGAGATAATCCCCGACGACCGCCCTGAGACAAGGGGGGACCCGATGATATTCGAGTCCCCTCCTTATCTCTTCCCCGGGGAGGGTGTTAAAGGCATTGGCAATATCCAAGGATATTGCCAATGCCACCCCTCCCCGGATCAGACACATACTTTCGCATTCTCCACATACTTGGTGAACAGATCCTGGGTTTTTTCTGGTTTGGATCACGTAGTAATGTGGTACCACACTGAAACTGTCCATTAAACCTGGTTTCGATCAATATTTTAGAGGATAACGCATGTTAGGTCTGGGTTAGGTCTAGGATTTGCCCTAATCAGGCTCCTAATTTCGCATATTTCTCATACTTCATGGCTAGATCCTGGGCTTTTTCTGGATTGGACCACGTAGTAATGTGGTACCACACTGAAACAGTCCATTAAACCTGGTTTCGATCAATATTTTAGAGGATAACGCATGTTATGTCTGGGATAGGTCTGGGATTTGCCCTCATCAGGCTCATAGTTTCGCGTTTTTCACATACTTGTTGAACAGATCCTGGGTTTTCCCGGTTTGGATCACGTAGTAATGTGGTACAACACTGAAACAGTCCATTAAACCTGGTTTCGATCAATATTTTAGAAGATAACGCATGTTAGGTCTTGGTTAGTTCTGGGATTTGCTCTGATCAGGCTCGGTCTTTCGCATATTTCTCATAGTTGATGGCCAGTTTCTGGGCGTTTTCTGGTTTGAATGACGTAGTAATGTGGTACCACACTGAAACAGTCCATTAAACCTGGTTTCGGTCAATATTTTAGAGGACAACGCATGTTATGTCTGGGATAGGCCTGGGATTTGCCATCATCAGACACATACTTTCGCATTCTCCACATACTTGTTGAACAGATCCTGGGTTGTTTCTGGTTTGGATCACGTAGTAATGTGGTACCACACTGAAACAGTCCATTAAACCTGGTTTCGATCAATATTTTTGAGGGTAACGCATGTTAGGTCTAGGTTAGGCCTGGCATTTTCCCTCATCAGACACATACTTTCGCATTCTTCACATACTTGTTGAACAGATCCTGGGTTTTTTCTGGTTTAGATCACGTAGTAATGTGGTACCACACTGAAACAGTCCATTAAACCTGGTTTCGATCAATATTTTAGGGGATAACGCATGTTATGTCTGGGATAGGTCTGGGATTTGCCCTCGTCAGGCTCATACTTTCGCATTCTCCACATACTTGTTGAACAGATCCTGGGTTTTTTCTGGTTTGGATCACGTAGTAATGTGGTACCACACTGAAACAGTCCATTAAACCTGGTTTCGATCAATATTTTAGAGGATAACGCATGTTATGTCTGGGATAGGTCTGGGATTTGCCCTCGTCAGGCTCATACTTTCGCATTCTCCACATACTTGTTGACCAGATCCTGGGTTTATTCTGGTTTGGATCACGTAGTAATGTGGTACCACACTGAAACAGTCCATTAAACCTGGTTTCGATCAATATTTTAGAGGATAACGCATGTTATGTCTAGTTTGGGCCTGGGAGTTGCCCACATCAGACACATACTTACGCATTCTCCACATACTTGTTAATCAGATCCTGCGATTTTTCTGGTTTGGATCACGTAGTAATGTGGTACCACACTGAAACAGTCCATTAAACCTGGTTTCGATCAATATTTTAGAGGATAACGCATCTTATGTCTAGTTTAGGGTGGGGATTTGCCCTCATCAGACACATATTTTCGCGTTCTACACATACCTGTTAATCAGATCCTGGGTATTTTTCTGGATTGGATCAGGTAGTAATGTGGTACCACACTGAAACAGTCCATTAAACCTGGTTTCGATCAATATTTTAGAGGATAACGCATGTTATGTCTAGTTTAGTCCGGGGATTTGCCCTCATCAGACACATATTTTCGCGTTCTACACATACCTGTTAATCAGATCCTGGGTATTTTTCTGGTTTGGATCAGATACTAATGTGGTACCACACTGAAACAGTCGATTAAACCTGGGTTCGATCAATATTTTAGAGGATAACGCATGTTAGGTCTTTGTTAGGCCTGGGATTTTCCCTCATCAGACACATACTTTCGCATTCTCCACATACTTGCTGAACGGATCCTGGGTTTTTTCTGCTTTGGATCACGTAGTAAGGCGGTACCACACTGAAACATTCAATTAAACCTGGTTTCGATCAATATTTTAGGGGATAACGCATGTTAAGTCTTGGTTAGTTCTGGGATTTGCTCTCATCAGGCT
Organism: Colletes latitarsis; assembly: GCF_051014445.1. Taxonomy (NCBI): domain Eukaryota; kingdom Metazoa; phylum Arthropoda; class Insecta; order Hymenoptera; family Colletidae; genus Colletes; species Colletes latitarsis. The sequence continues at coordinate 4,869,572 of NC_135134.1, read as the reverse complement.
CGTACTTTCGCATATTTCTCATAGTTCATGACCAGATTCTGGGCTTTTTCTGGTTTGGATCACGTACTAATGTGGTATCACACTGAATCAGTCGATTAAAACTGGTTTCTGTCAGTATTTTAGATGATAACGCAAGTTATGTCTGGGATAGGTCTGGGATTTGCCCTCGTCAGGCTCATACTTTCGCATCCTTCACATACTAGTTGTACAGATCCTGGGTTTTTTCCCGGTTTGGATCACGTAGTAATGTGGTACCACACTGAAACAGTCGATTAAACCTGGTCTTGATAAATATTTTACAGGATTACGCATGTTAGGTCTGGGTTAGGTCTAGGATTTGCCCTAATCAGGCTCCTAATTTCGCATATTTCTCATACTTCATGGCTAGATCCTCGGCTTTTTCTGGATTGGATCACGTAGTAATGTGGTACCACACTGAAACAGTAAATTAAGCCTGGTTTCGATCATTATTTTAGAGAATAACGCATGTTAGGTCATGGTTAGGTCTGGGAATTGCCCTCATCAAGGTCATACTTTCGCATTTTTCACATACTTGTTGAACAGATCCTGGGTTTTTTCTGGTTTGGATCACGTAGTAATGTGGTACCACACTGAAACATTCAATTAAATCTGGTCTTGATAAATATTTTAGAGGATAACGCATATTAGGTCTGGGTTAGGTCTAGGATTTGCCCTCAGCGGGCTCATACTATCGCATATTTCTCATACTTGATGGCTAGATCCCGGGCTTTTTCTGGATTGGATCAGGTAGTAATGTGGTATCACACTGAAACATTCAATTAAACCTGGTTTCGATCAATATTCTAGAGGATAACGCATGTTATGTCTAGGTTAGGCCTGGGATTTGCCCTCATCAGACACATACTTTCGCATTCTCCACATACTTGTTGAACAGATTCTGGGTTTTCTCTGGTTTGATCACGTAGTAATGTGGTACCACACTGAAACATTGAATTAAATCTTGTCTTGATAAATATATTAGAGGATAGCGCATGTTAGGCCTGGGTTAGGTCTAGGATTTCCCCTCAGCGGGCTCATACTATCGCATATTTCTCATACTTAATGGCTAGATCCTGGGCTTTTTCTGGATTGGATCAGGTAGTAATGTGGTATCACACTGAAACATTCAATTAAACCTGGTTTCGATCAATATTTTAGAGGATAACGCATGTTATGGTTAGGTTAGGCCTGGGATTTGCCATCATCAGACACATGCTTTCGCATTCTCCACATACTTGTTGAACAGATCCTGGGTTTTTTCTGGTTTGGATCACGTAGTAATGTGGTACCACACTGAAACAGTCCATTAAACCTGGTTTCGATCAATATTTTAGAGGATATCGCATGTTATGTCTAGTTTAGGCCGGGGATTTGCCCTCATCAGACACATATTTTCGCGTTCTACACATACCTGTTAATCAGATCCTGGGTATTTTTCTGGTTTGGATCAGGTAGTAATGTGGTACCACACTGAAACAGTCGATTAAACCTGGGTTCGATCAATATTTTTGAGGATAGCGCATATTAGGTCTTTGTTAGGCCTGGGATTTTCCCTCATCAGACACATACTTTCGCATTCTCCACATACTTGCTGAATGGTTCCTGGGTTTTTTCTGCTTTGGATCACGTAGTAAGGCGGTACCACACTGAAACATTCAATTAAACCTGGTTTCGATCAATATTTTTGAGGATAACGCATGTTAGGTCTGGGTTAGATCTAGGATTTGCCCTAATCAGGCTCACAATTTCGCATATTTCTGAAACTCCATGGCTCGATCCTGGGCTTTTTCTGGATTGGATCACGTAGTAATGTGGTACCACACTGAAACAGTCCATTAAACCTGGTTTCGATCAATATTTTAGAGGATAACGCATGTTATGTCTGGTTTAGGCCGGGGATTTGCCCTCATCAGACACATATTTTCGCGTTCTACACATACCTGTTAATCAGATCCTGGGTATTTTTCTGGTTTGGATCAGGTAGTAATGTGGTACCACACTGCAACAGTCGATTAAACCTGGGTTCGATCAATATTTTTGAGGATAACGCATGTTAGGTCTTTGTTAGGCCTGGGATTTTCCCTCATCAGACACATACTTTCGCATTCTCCACATACTTGCTGAACGGATCCTGGGTTTTTTCTGCTTTGGATCACGTAGTAAGGCGGTAACACACTGAAACATTCAACTAAACCTGGTTTCGATCAATATTTTTGAGGATAACGCATGTTAGGTCTGGGTTAGGTCTAGTATTTGCCCTAATCAGGCTCACAATTTCGCATATTTCTCAAACTCCATGGCTCGATCCTGGGCTTTTTCTGGATTGGATCACGTAGTAATGTGGTACCACACTGATACAGTAAATTAAACCTGGTTTCGATCAATATTTTAGAGGATAACGCAAGTTAGGTCTGGGATAAGTCCGGGATTTGCCCTCTTCAGGCTCATAGTTTCGCGCTTTTCACATACTTGTTGAACAGAATCTGGGTTTTTTCTGGTTTGGATCACGTAGTAATGTGGTACCACACTGAAACAGTCCATTAAACCTGGTTTTGATCAATATTTTAGAGGATAACGCATGTTATGTCTGGGATAGGTCTGGGATTTGCCCTCTTCAGGCTCATAGTTTCGCGTTTTTCACATACTTGTTGAACAGATTCTGGGTTTTTCTGGTTTGGATCACGTAGTAATGTGGTACCACACTGAAACAGTCCACTAAACCTAGTTTTGATCAATATTTTAGAGGATAACGCATGTTATGTCTGGGATAGGTCTGGGATTTGCCCTCTTCAGGCTCATAGTTTCGCGTTTTTCACATACTTGTTGAACAGATTCTGGGTTTTTCTGGTTTGGATCACGTAGTAATGTGGTACCACACTGAAACAGTCCACTAAACCTAGTTTTGATCAATATTTTAGAGGATGACGCACGTTAGGACTAGGTTAGGCCTGGGATTTGCGTTCATCAGGGTCATACTTTCGCGTTTTTCACATACTTGTTGAACAGATCCCTGGCTCATTCTGGTTTGGATCATGTACTAATGTGGTACCACACTGAAACAGTCCATAAAACCTGGTTTGGATCAATATTTTAGAGGATAACGCATGTTATGTCTAGGTTAGGTCTGGGATTTGCTCTCATCAGGCTCGTACTTTCGCATATTTCTCATAGTTGATGGCCAGATTCTGGGCTTTTTCTGGTTTGGATCACGTTGTAATGAGGTACCACACTGAAACAGTCGATTAAAGCAGGTTTCGGTCAATATTTTAGATGATAACGCAAGTTATGTCTGGGATAGGTCTGGGCTTTGCCCTCGTCAGGCCCATACTTTCGCATTCTTCACATACTAGTTGTACAGATCCTGGGTTTTTCTGGTTTGGATCACGTAGTAATGTGGTACCATTCTGAAACAGTCCATTAAACCAGGTTTCGATCAATATCTTTGAGTGTAACGCATGTTAGGTCTAGGTTAGGGCTGGGATTTTCCCACATTAGACACATACTTTCGCAGTCATCACATACTTGTTGAACGGATCCTGGGTTTTTTCTGGTTTGGATCACGTAGCAATGTGGTACCACACTGAAACAGTCCATTAAACCTGGTTTCGATCAATATTTTAGAGGATAACGCATGTTATGTCTAGTTTGGGCCTGGGAGTTGCCCACATCAGACACATACTTACGCATTCTCCACATACTTGTTAATCAGATCCTGCGATTTTTCTGGTTTGGATCACGTAGTAATGTGGTACCACACTGAAACAGTCCATTAAACCTGGTTTCGATCAATATTTTAGAGGATAACGCATCTTATGTCTAGCTTAGGGTGGGGATTTGCCCTCATCAGACACATATTTTCGCGTTCTACACATACCTGTTAATCAGATCCTGGGTATTTTTCTGGATTGGATCAGGTAGTAATGTGGTACCACACTGAAACAGTCCATTAAACCTGGTTTCGATCAATATTTTAGAGGATAACGCATGTTATGTCTAGTTTAGTCCGGGGATTTGCCCTCATCAGACACATATTTTCGCGTTCTACACATACCTGTTAATCAGATCCTGGGTATTTTTCTGGTTTGGATCAGATACTAATGTGGTACCACACTGAAACAGTCGATTAAACCTGGGTTCGATCAATATTTTAGAGGATAACGCATGTTAGGTCTTTGTTAGGCCTGGGATTTTCCCTCATCAGACACATACTTTCGCATTCTCCACATACTTGCTGAACGGATCCTGGGTTTTTTCTGCTTTGGATCACGTAGTAAGGCGGTACCACACTGAAACATTCAATTAAACCTGGTTTCGATCAATATTTTAGGGGATAACGCATGTTAAGTCTTGGTTAGTTCTGGGATTTGCTCTCATCAGGCTCGTACTTTCGCATATTTCTCATAGTTCATGACCAGATTCTGGGCTTTTTCTGGTTTGGATCACGTACTAATGTGGTATCACACTGAATCAGTCGATTAAAACTGGTTTCTGTCAGTATTTTAGATGATAACGCAAGTTATGTCTGGGATAGGTCTGGGATTTGCCCTCGTCAGGCTCATACTTTCGCATCCTTCACATACTAGTTGTACAGATCCTGGGTTTTTTCCCGGTTTGGATCACGTAGTAATGTGGTACCACACTGAAACAGTCGATTAAACCTGGTCTTGATAAATATTTTACAGGATTACGCATGTTAGGTCTGGGTTAGGTCTAGGATTTGCCCTAATCAGGCTCCTAATTTCGCATATTTCTCATACTTCATGGCTAGATCCTCGGCTTTTTCTGGATTGGATCACGTAGTAATGTGGTACCACACTGAAACAGTAAATTAAGCCTGGTTTCGATCATTATTTTAGAGAATAACGCATGTTAGGTCATGGTTAGGTCTGGGAATTGCCCTCATCAAGGTCATACTTTCGCATTTTTCACATACTTGTTGAACAGATCCTGGGTTTTTTCTGGTTTGGATCACGTAGTAATGTGGTACCACACTGAAACATTCAATTAAATCTGGTCTTGATAAATATTTTAGAGGATAACGCATATTAGGTCTGGGTTAGGTCTAGGATTTGCCCTCAGCGGGCTCATACTATCGCATATTTCTCATACTTGATGGCTAGATCCCGGGCTTTTTCTGGATTGGATCAGGTAGTAATGTGGTATCACACTGAAACATTCAATTAAACCTGGTTTCGATCAATATTCTAGAGGATAACGCATGTTATGTCTAGGTTAGGCCTGGGATTTGCCCTCATCAGACACATACTTTCGCATTCTCCACATACTTGTTGAACAGATTCTGGGTTTTCTCTGGTTTGATCACGTAGTAATGTGGTACCACACTGAAACATTGAATTAAATCTTGTCTTGATAAATATATTAGAGGATAGCGCATGTTAGGTCTGGGTTAGGTCTAGGATTTCCCCTCAGCGGGCTCATACTATCGCATATTTCTCATACTTAATGGCTAGATCCTGGGCTTTTTCTGGATTGGATCAGGTAGTAATGTGGTATCACACTGAAACATTCAATTAAACCTGGTTTCGATCAATATTTTAGAGGATAACGCATGTTATGGTTAGGTTAGGCCTGGGATTTGCCATCATCAGACACATGCTTTCGCATTCTCCACATACTTGTTGAACAGATCCTGGGTTTTTTCTGGTTTGGATCACGTAGTAATGTGGTACCACACTGAAACAGTCCATTAAACCTGGTTTCGATCAATATTTTAGAGGATATCGCATGTTATGTCTAGTTTAGGCCGGGGATTTGCCCTCATCAGACACATATTTTCGCGTTCTACACATACCTGTTAATCAGATCCTGGGTATTTTTCTGGTTTGGATCAGGTAGTAATGTGGTACCACACTGAAACAGTCGATTAAACCTGGGTTCGATCAATATTTTTGAGGATAGCGCATATTAGGTCTTTGTTAGGCCTGGGATTTTCCCTCATCAGACACATACTTTCGCATTCTCCACATACTTGCTGAATGGTTCCTGGGTTTTTTCTGCTTTGGATCACGTAGTAAGGCGGTACCACACTGAAACATTCAATTAAACCTGGTTTCGATCAATATTTTTGAGGATAACGCATGTTAGGTCTGGGTTAGATCTAGGATTTGCCCTAATCAGGCTCACAATTTCGCATATTTCTGAAACTCCATGGCTCGATCCTGGGCTTTTTCTGGATTGGATCACGTAGTAATGTGGTACCACACTGATACAGTAAATTAAACCTGGTTTCGATCAATATTTTAGAGGATAACGCAAGTTAGGTCTAGGTTGGGCCTGGGAGTTGCCCACATCAGACACATACTTACGCATTCTCCACATACTTGTTAATCAGATCCTGGGATTTTTCTGGTTTGGATCACGTAGTAATGTGGTACCACACTGAAACAGTCCATTAAACCTGGTTTCGATCAATATTTTAGAGGATAACGCATCTTATGTCTAGTTTAGGGTGGGGATTTGCCCTCATCAGACATATTTTCGCGTTCTACACATACCTGTTAATCAGATCCTGGGTATTTTTCTGGTTTGGATCAGGTAGTAATGTGGTACCACACTGAAACAGTCCATTAAACCTGGTTTCGATCAATATTTTAGAGGATAACGCATGTTATGTCTGGTTTAGGCCGGGGATTTGCCCTCATCAGACACATATTTTCGCGTTCTACACATACCTGTTAATCAGATCCTGGGTATTTTTCTGGTTTGGATCAGGTAGTAATGTGGTACCACACTGCAACAGTCGATTAAACCTGGGTTCGATCAATATTTTTGAGGATAACGCATGTTAGGTCTTTGTTAGGCCTGGGATTTTCCCTCATCAGACACATACTTTCGCATTCTCCACATACTTGCTGAACGGATCCTGGGTTTTTTCTGCTTTGGATCACGTAGTAAGGCGGTAACACACTGAAACATTCAACTAAACCTGGTTTCGATCAATATTTTTGAGGATAACGCATGTTAGGTCTGGGTTAGGTCTAGTATTTGCCCTAATCAGGCTCACAATTTCGCATATTTCTCAAACTCCATGGCTCGATCCTGGGCTTTTTCTGGATTGGATCACGTAGTAATGTGGTACCACACTGATACAGTAAATTAAACCTGGTTTCGATCAATATTTTAGAGGATAACGCAAGTTAGGTCTGGGATAAGTCCGGGATTTGCCCTCTTCAGGCTCATAGTTTCGCGCTTTTCACATACTTGTTGAACAGATTCTGGGTTTTTCTGGTTTGGATCACGTAGTAATGTGGTACCACGCAGATGCTGTCCATTAAACCTGGTTTCGATCAATATTTAAGAGGGCAACGCATGTTAGGTCTGGGAGAGGTCTGGGATTTGCCCTCTTCAGTCTCATAGTTTCGCGTTTTTCACATACTTGTTGAACAGAATCTGGGTTTTTTCTGGTTTGGATCACGTAGTAATGTGGTACCACACTGAAACAGTCCATTAAACCTGGTTTTGATCAATATTTTAGAGGATAACGCATGTTATGTCTGGGATAGGTCTGGGATTTGCCCTCTTCAGGCTCATAGTTTCGCGTTTTTCACATACTTGTTGAACAGATTCTGGGTTTTTCTGGTTTGGATCACGTAGTAATGTGGTACCACACTGAAACAGTCCACTAAACCTAGTTTAGATCAATATTTTAGAGGATGACGCACGTTAGGACTAGGTTAGGCCTGGGATTTGCGTTCATCAGGGTCATACTTTCGCGTTTTTCACATACTTGTTGAACAGATCCCTGGCTCATTCTGGTTTGGATCATGTACTAATGTGGTACCACACTGAAACAGTCCATAAAACCTGGTTTGGATCAATATTTTAGAGGATAACGCATGTTATGTCTAGGTTAGGTCTGGGATTTGCTCTCATCAGGCTCGTACTTTCGCATATTTCTCATAGTTGATGGCCAGATTCTGGGCTTTTTCTGGTTTGGATCACGTTGTAATGAGGTACCACGCTGAAACAGTCGATTAAAGCAGGTTTCGGTCAATATTTAAAATGATAACGCAAGTTATGTCTGGGATAGGTCTGGGCTTTGCCCTCGTCAGGCCCATACTTTCGCATTCTTCACATACTAGTTGTACAGATCCTGGGTTTTTCTGGTTTGGATCACGTAGTAATGTGGTACCATTCTGAAACAGTCCATTAAACCAGGTTTCGATCAATATCTTTGAGTGTAACGCATGTTAGGTCTAGGTTAGGGCTGGGATTTTCCCACATTAGACACATACTTTCGCAGTCATCACATACTTGTTGAACGGATCCTGGGTTTTTTCTGGTTTGGATCACGTAGCAATGTGGTACCACACTGAAACAGTCCATTAAACCTGGTTTCGATCAATATTTTAGAGGATAACGCATGTTAGGTCTGGGATAGGTCCGGGATTTGCCCTCATCAGACACATACTTTCGCATTCTCCACATACTTGTTGAACAGATCCTGGGTTTTTTCTGGTTTGGATCACGTAGTAATGTGGTACCACACTGAAACAGTCCATTGAACCTGGTTTCGATCAATATCTTAGAGGATAACGCATGTTAAGTCTTGGTTAGTTCTGGGATTTGCCCTCGTCAGGCTCCTAATATCGCATATTTCTCATACTTCATGGCTAGATCCTGAGTTTTTTCTGGATTGGATCACGTAGTAATGTGGTACCACACTAAAACAGTCGATCAAAACAGGTTTCTGTGAATATTTTAGTTGATAACGCAAGTTATGTCTGGGATAGGTCAGGGATTTGCCCTCGTCAGGCTCATACTTTCGCATTCTTCACATACTAGTTGTACAGATCCTGGGTTTTTCTTGTTTGGATCACGTAGTAATGTGGTACCACACTGAAACAGTCCATTAAACCAGGTTTCGATCAATATTTTTGAGGGTAACGCATGTTATGTCTGGGATAGGTCTGGGATTTGCCCTCTTCAGGCTCATAGTTTCGCGTTTTTCACATACTAGCTGTACAGATCCTGGGTCTTTTTCTGGTTTGGATCACGTAGTAATGTGGTACCACACTGAAACAGTCGATTAAACCTGGTCTTGATAAATATTTTAGAGGATAACGCATGTTAGGTCTGGGTTAGGTTTAGGATTTGCCCTAATCAGGCTCCTAATTTCGCATATTTCTCATACTTCATGGCTAGATCCTGGGCTTTTTCTGGATTGGATCACGTAGTAATGTGGTACCACACTGAAACAGTCCATTAAACCTGGTTTCGATCAATATTTTAGAGGATAACGCATGTTATGTCTGGGATAGGTCTGGGATTTGCCCTCATCAGGCTCATAGTTTCGCGTTTTTCACATACTTGTTGAACAGATCCTGGGTATTTCTGGTTTGGATCACGTAGTAATGTGGTACCACACTGAAACAGTCCATTAAACCTGGTTTCGATCAATATTTTAGAAGATAACGCATGTTAGGTCTTGGTTAGTTCTGGGATTTGCTCTGATCAGGCTCGTACTTTCGCATATTTCTCATAGTTGATGGCCAGATTCTGGGCGTTTTCTCGATTGGATGACGTAGTAATGTGGTACCACACTTTAACAGTCCATTAAACGTGGTTTCGATCAATATTTTAGAGGATAACGCATGTTATGTCTGGGATAGGTCTGGGATTTGCCCTCATCAGGCTCATAGTTTCGCGTTTTTCACATACTTGTTGAACAGATCCTGGGTTTTTCTGGTTTGGATCACGTAGTAATGTGGTACCACACTGAAACAGTCCATTAAACCTGGTTTCGATCAATATTTTTGAGGGTAACGCATGTTAGGTCTAGGTTAGGCCTGGGATTTGCCCTCTTCAGGCTCATAGGTTCGCGTTTTTCACATACTTGTTGAACAGATTCTGGCTTTTTTCTGGTTTGGATCAGGTAGTAATGTGGTACCACACCGAAACAGTCCATTAAACCTGGTTTCGATCAATATTTTAGAGGATAACGCATGTTATGTCTGGGATAGGTCTGGGATTTGCCCTCATCAGGCTCATAGTTTCGCGTTTTTCACATACTTGTTGAACTGATCCTGGGTTTTTCTGGTTTGGATCACGTAGTAATGTGGTACCACACTGAAACAGTCCATTAAACCTGGTTTCGATCAATATCTTTGAGGGTAACGCATGTTAGGTCTAGGTTAGGCCTGGGATTTTCCCTCATCAGACACATACTTTCGCATTCATCACATACTTGTTGAACGGATCCTGGGTTTTTTCTGGTTTGGATCACGTAACAATGTGGTACCACACTGAAACAGTCCATTAAACCTGGTTTCGATCAATATTTTAGAGGATAACGCATGTTAGGTCTGGGATAGGTCCGGGATTTGCCCTCATCAGGGTCATATTTTCGCATTTTTCACATAATTGTTGAACAGATTCCTGGCTTTTTCTGGATTGGATCAGGTAGTAATGTGGTATCACACTGAAACAGTCGATTAAACCTGGTCTTGATAAATATTTTAGAGTATAACGCATGTTAGGTCTGGGTTAGGTCTAGGATTTGCCCTAATCAGGCTCCTAATTTCGCATATTTCTCATACTTCATGGCTAGATCCTGGGCTTTTTCTGGATTGGATCACGTAGTAATGTGGTACCACACTGAAACAGTCGATTAAAACAGGTTTCTGTGAATATTTTAGTTGATAACGCAAGTTATGTCTGGGATAGGTCTGGGATTTGCCCTCGTCAGGCTCATACTTTCGCAGTCTTCACATACTAGTTGTACAGATCCTGGGTTTTTCTGGTTTGGATCACGTAGTAATGTGGTACCACACTGAAACAGTCCATTAAACCAGGTTTCGATCAATATTTTTGAGGGTAACGCATATTATGTCTGGGATAGGTCTGGGATTTGCCCTCTTCAGGCTCATAGTTTCGCGTTTTTCACATACTTGTTGAACAGATTCTGGGTTTTTCTGGTTTGGATCACGTAGTAATGTGGTACCACACTGAAACAGTCCACTAAACCTAGTTTCGATCAATATTTTAGAGGATGACGCACGTTAGGACTAGGTTAGGCCTGGGATTTGCGTTCATCAGGGTCATACTTTCGCGTTTTTCACATACTTGTGGAACAGATCCCTGGCTCATTCTGGTTTGGATCATGTACTAATGTGGTACCACACTGAAACAGTCCATTAAACCTGGTTTGGATCAATATTTTAGAGGATAACGCATGTTATGTCTAGGTTAGGTCTGGGATTTGCCATCATCAGACACATTATTTCGCATTCTCCACATACTTGTTGAACAGATCCTGGGCTTTTTCTGGATTGGATCACGTAGTAATGTGGTACCACACTGAAACAGTCGATTAAAGCAGGTTTCGGTCAATATTTTTGAGGGTAACGCATGTTATGTCTGGGATAGGTCTGGGATTTGCCCTCTTCAGGCTCATAGTTTCGCGTTTTTCACATACTTGTTGAACAGATTCTGGGTTTTTCTGGTTTGGATCACGTAGTAATGTGGTACCACACTGAAACAGTCCACTAAACCTAGTTTCGATCAATATTTTAGAGGATGACGCACGTTAGGACTAGGTTAGGCCTGGGATTTGCGTTCATCAGGGGCATACTTTCGCGTTTTTCACATACTTGTTGAACAGATCCCTGGCTCATTCTGGTTTGGATCATGTACTAATGTGGTACCACACTGAAACAGTCGATTAAACCTGGTTTGGATCAATATTTTAGAGGATAACGCATGTTATGTCTAGGTTAGGTCTGGGATTTGCTCTCATCAGGCTCGTACTTTCGCATATTTCTCATAGTTGATGGCCAGATTCTGGGCTTTTTCTGGTTTGGATCACGTTGTAATGTGGTACCACACAGAAACAGTCGATTAAAGCAGGTTTCGGTCAATATTTTAGATGATAACGCAAGTTATGTCTGGGATAGGTCTGGGCTTTGCCCTCGTCAGGCTCATACTTTCGCATTCTTCACATACTAGTTGTACAGATCCTGGATTTTGTTCTGGTTTGGATCACGTAGTAATGTGGTACCACACTGAAACAGTCCATTAAACCTGGTTTCGATCAATATTTTAGAGGATAACGGATGTTAAGTCTTGGTTAGTTCTGGGATTTGCTCTCATCAGGCTCGTACTTTCGCATTCTTCACATACTAGTTGTACAGATCCTGGGTCTTTTTCTGGTTTGGATCACGTAGTAATGTGGTACCACACTGAAACAGTCGATTAAACCTGGTCTTGATAAATATTTTAGAGGATAACGCATGTTAGGTCTGGGTTAGGTTTAGGATTTGCCCTAATCAGGCTCCTAATTTCGCATATTTCTCATACTTCATGGCAAGATCCTGGGCTTTTTCTGGATTGGATCACGTAGTAATGTGGTACCACACTGAAACAGTCCATTAAACCTGGTTTCGATCAATATTTTAGAGGATAACGCATGTTATGTCTGGGATAGGTCTGGGATTTGCCCTCTGAAGGCTCATAGTTTCGCGTTTTTCACATACTTGTTGAACAGATCCTGGGTATTTCTGGTTTGGATCACGTAGTAATGTGGTACCACACTGAAACAGTCCATTAAACCTGGTTTCGATCAATATTTTAGAAGATAGCGCATGTTAGGTCTTGGTTAGTTCTGGGATTTGCTCTGATCAGGCTCGTACTTTCGCATATTTCTCATAGTTGATGGCCAGATTCTGGGCGTTTTCTCGATTGGATGACGTAGTAATGTGGTACCACACTTTAACAGTCCATTAAACCTGGTTTCGATCAATATTTTAGAGGATAACGCATGTTATGTCTGGGATAGGTCTGGGATTTGCCCTCATCAGGCTCATAGTTTCGCGTTTTTCACATACTTGTTGAACAGATCCTGGGTTTTTCTGGTTTGGATCACGTAGTAATGTGGTACCACACCGAAACAGTCCATTAAACCTGGTTTCGATCAATATTTTTGAGGGTAACGCATGTTAGTTCTAGGTTAGGCCTGGGATTTGCCCTCTTCAGGCTCATAGGTTCGCGTTTTTCACATACTTGTTGAACAGATTCTGGTTTTTTTCTGGTTTGGATCACGTAGTAATGTGGTACCACACCGAAACAGTCCATTAAACCTGGTTTCGATCAATATTTTAGAGGATAACGCATGTTATGTCTGGGATAGGTCTGGGATTTGCCCTCATCAGGCTCATAGTTTCGCGTTTTTCACATACTTGTTGAACAGATCCTGGGTTTTTCTGGTTTGGATCACGTAGTAATGTGGTACCACACTGAAACAGTCCATTAAACCTGGTTTCGATCAATATCTTTGAGGGTAACGCATGTTAGGTCTAGGTTAGGCCTGGGATTTTCCCTCATCAGACACATACTTTCGCATTCATCACATACTTGTTGAACGGATCCTGGGTTTTTTCTGGTTTGGATCACGTAACAATGTGGTACCACACTGAAACAGTCCATTAAACCTGGTTTCGATCAATATTTTAGAGGATAACGCATGTTAGGTCTGGGATAGGTCCGGGATTTGCCCTCATCAGGGTCATATTTTCGCATTTTTCACATAATTGTTGAACAGATTCCTGGCTTTTTCTGGATTGGATCAGGTAGTAATGTGGTATCACACTGAAACAGTCGATTAAACCTGGTCTTGATAAATATTTTGGAGTATAACGCATGTTAGGTCTGGGTTAGGTCTAGGATTTGCCCTAATCAGGCTCCTAATTTCGCATATTTCTCATACTTCATGGCTAGATCCTGGGCTTTTTCTGGAGTGGATCACGTAGTAATGTGGTACCACACTGAAACAGTCGATTAAAAGAGGTTTCTGTGAATATTTTAGTTGATAACGCAAGTTATGTCTGGGATAGGTCTGGGATTTGCCCTCGTCAGGCTCATACTTTCGCAGTCTTCACATACTAGTTGTACAGATCCTGGGTCTTTCTGGTTTGGATCACGTAGTAATGTGGTACCACACTGAAACAGTCCATTAAACCTGGTTTCGATCAACATTTTAGAGGATAACGCATGTTAGGTCGGGGATAGGTCCGGGATTTGCCCTCATCAGGGTCATATTCTCGCATTTTTCACATAATTGTTGAACAGATCCCTGGCTTTTTCTGGATTGGATCAGGTAGTAATGTGGTATCACACTGAAACAGTCGATTAAACCTGGTCTTGATAAATATTTTAGAGGATAACGCATGTTAGGTCTGGGTTAGGTCTAGCATTTGCCCTAATCAGGCTCCTAATTTCGCATATTTCTCATACTTGATGGCTAGATCCCGGGCTTTTTCTGGATTGGATCACGTAGTAATGTGGTGCCACACTGAAACATTCAATTAAACCTGGTTTCGATCAATATTCTAGAGGATAACGCATGTTATGTCTAGGTTAGGCCTGGGATTTGCCCTCATCAGACACATACTTTCGCATTCTCCACATACTTGTTGAACAGATTCTGGGTTTTTTCTGGTTTGGATCACGTAGTAATGTGGTACCACACTGAAACATTCAATTAAATCTTGTCTTGATCAATATATTAGAGGATAGCGCATGTTAGGTCTGGGTTAGGTCTAGGATTACCCCTCAGCGGGCTCATACTATCGCATATTTCTCATACTTGATGGCTAGATCCTGGGCTTTTTCTGGATTGGATCAGGTAGTAATGTGGTATCACACTGAAACATTCAATTAAACCTGGTTTCGATCAATATTTTAGAGGATAACGCATGTTATGGTTAGGTGAGGCCTGGGATTTGCCATCATCAGACACATACTTTCGCATTCTCCACATACTTGTTGAACAGATCCTGGGTTTTTTCTGGTTTGGATCACGTAGTAATCTGGTACCACACTGAAACAGTCCATTAAACCTGGTTTCGATCAATATTTTAGAGGATAACGCATGTTATGTCTAGTTTAGGCCGGGGATTTGCCCTCTTCAGACACATATTTTCGCGTTCTACACATACCTGTTAATCAGATCCTGGGTATTTTTCTGGTTTGGATCAGGTAGTAATGTGGTACCACACTGCAACAGTCGATTAAACCTGGGTTCGATCAATATTTTTGAGGATAACGCATGTTAGGTCTTTGTTAGGCCTGGGATTTTCCCTCATCAGACACATACTTTCGCATTCTCCACATACTTGCTGAACGGATCCTGGGTTTTTTCTGCTTTGGATCACGTAGTAAGGCGGTAACACACTGAAACATTCAACTAAACCTGGTTTCGATCAATATTTTTGAGGATAACGCATGTTAGGTCTGGGTTAGGTCTAGGATTTGCCCTAATCAGGCTCACAATTTCGCATATTTCTCAAACTCCATGGCTCGATCCTGGGCTTTTTCTGGATTGGATCACGTAGTAATGTGGTACCACACTGATACAGTAAATTAAACCTGGTTTCGATCAATATTTTAGAGGATAACGCAAGTTAGGTCTGGGATAAGTCCGGGATTTGCCCTCTTCAGGCTCATAGTTTCGCGCTTTTCACATAGTTGTTGAACAGATTCTGGGTTTTTTCTGGTTTGGATCACGTAGTAATGTGGTACCACACTGAAACAGTCCATTAAACCTGGTTTTGATCAATATTTTAGAGGATAACGCATGTTATGTCTGGGATAGGTCTGGGATTTGCCCTCTTCAGGCTCATAGTTTCGCGTTTTTCACATACTTGTTGAACAGATTCTGGGTTTTTCTGGTTTGGATCACGTAGTAATGTGGTACCACACTGAAACAGTCCACTAAACCTAGTTTCGATCAATATTTTAGAGGATGTCGCACGTTAGGACTAGGTTAGGCCTGGGATTTGCGTTCATCAGGGTCATACTTTCGCGTTTTTCACATACTTGTTGAACAGATCCCTGGCTCATTCTGGTTTGGATCATGTACTAATGTGGTACCACACTGAAACAGTCCATAAAACCTGGTTTGGATCAATATTTTAGAGGATAACGCATGTTATGTCTAGGTTAGGTCTGGGATTTGCTCTCATCAGGCTCGTACTTTCGCATATTTCTCATAGTTGATGGCCAGATTCTGGGCTTTTTCTGGTTTGGATCACGTTGTAATGAGGTACCACACTGAAACAGTCGATTAAAGCAGGTTTCGGTCAATATTTTAGATGATAACGCAAGTTATGTCTGGGATAGGTCTGGGCTTTGCCCTCGTCAGGCCCATACTTTCGCATTCTTCACATACTAGTTGTACAGATCCTGGGTTTTTCTGGTTTGGATCACGTAGTAATGTGGTACCATTCTGAAACAGTCCATTAAACCAGGTTTCGATCAATATCTTTGAGCGTAACGCATGTTAGGTCTAGGTTAGGGCTGGGATTTTCCCTCATTAGACACATACTTTCGCCGTCATCACATACTTGTTGAACGGATCCTGGGTTTTTTCTGGTTTCGATCACGTAGCAATGTGGTACCACACTGAAACAGTCCATTAAACCTGGTTTCGATCAATATTTTAGAGGATAACGCATGTTAGGTCTGGGATAGGTCCGGGATTTGCCCTCATCAGGGTCATATTTTCGCATTTTTCACATAATTGTTGAACAGATCCCTGGCTTTCTCTGGATTGGATCAGGTAGTAATGTGGTATCACACTGAAACAGTCGATTAAACCTGGTCTTGATAAATATTTTAGAGGATAACGCATGTTAGGTCTGGGTTAGGTCTAGGATTTGCCCTAATCAGGCTCCTAATATCGCATATTTCTCATACTTCATGGCTAGATCCTGAGTTTTTTCTGGATTGGATCACGTAGTAATGTGGTACCACACTGAAACAGTCGATTAAAACAGGTTTCTGTGAATATTTTAGTTGATAACGCAAGTTATGTCTGGGATAGGTCAGGGATTTGCCCTCGTCAGGCTCATACTTTCGCATTCTTCACATACTAGTTGTACAGATCCTGGGTTTTTCTTGTTTGGATCACGTAGTAATGTGGTACCACACTGAAACAGTCGATTAAACCTGGTCTTGATAAATATTTTAGAGGATAACGCATGTTAGGTCTGGGTTAGGTTTAGGATTTGCCCTAATCAGGCTCCTAATTTCGCATATTTCTCATACTTCATGGCTAGATCCTGGGCTTTTTCTGGATTGGATCACGTAGTAATGTCGTACCACACTGAAACAGTCCATTAAACCTGGTTTCGATCAATATTTTAGAGGATAACGCATGTTATGTCTGGGATAGGTCTGGGATTTGCCTTCATCAGGCTCATAGTTTCGCGTTTTTCACATACTTGTTGAACAGATCCTGGGTATTTCTGGTTTGGATCACGTAGTAATGTGGTACCACACTGAAACAGTCCATTAAACCTGGTTTCGATCAATATTTTAGAAGATAACGCATGTTAGGTCTTGGTTAGTTCTGGGATTTGCTCTGATCAGGCTCGTACTTTCGCATATTTCTCATAGTTGATGGCCAGTTTCTGGGCGTTTTCTGGTTTGGATGACGTAGTAATGTGGTACCACACTGAAACAGTCCATTAAACCTGGTTACGGTCAATATTTTAGAGGACAACGCATGTTATGTCTGGGATAGGCCTGGGATTTGCCATCATCAGACACATACTTTCGCATTCTCCACATACTTGTTGAACAGATCCTGGGTTGTTTCTGGTTTGGATCACGTAGTAATGTGGTACCACACTGAAACAGTCCATTAAACCTGGTTTTGATCAATATTTTAGAGGATAACGCATGTTATGTCTGGGATAGGTCTGGGATTTGCCCTAATCAGGCTCCTGATTTCGCATTTTTCTCATACTTCATGGCTAGATCCTGGGCTTTTTCTGGATTGGATCACGTAGTAATGTGGTACCACACTGAAACAGTCGATTAAAACAGGTTTCTGTGAATATTTTAGATGATAACGCAAGTTATGTCTGGGATAGGTCTGGGATTTGCTCTCGTCAGGCTCATACTTTCGCATTCTTCACATACTAGTTGTACATATCCTGGGTTTTTCTGGTTTGGATCACGTAGTAATGTGGTACCACACAGAAACAGTCCATTAAACCTGGTTTCGATCAATCTTTTTGAGGGTAACGCATGTTAGGTCTAGGTTAGGCCTGGGATTTGCCCTCGTCAGGCTCATAGTTTCGCGTTTTTCGCATACTTGTTGAACAGATCCTGGGGTTTTCTGGTTTGGATCACGTAGTAATGTGGTACCACACTGAAACAGTCCATTAAACCTGGTTTCGATCAACATTTTTGAGGGTAACGCATGTTAGGTCTAGGTTAGGCCTGGCATTTTCCCTCATCAGACACATACTTTCGCATTCTTCACATACTTGTTGAACAGATCCTGGGTTTTTTCTGGTTTAGATCACGTAGTAATGTGGTACCACACTGAAACAGTCCATTAAACCTGGTTTCGATCAATATTTTAGGGGATAACGCATGTTATGTCTCGGATAGGTCTGGGATTTGCCCTCGTCAGGCTCATACTTTCGCATTCTCCACATACTTGTTGAACAGATCCTGGGTTTTTTCTGGTTTGGATCACGTAGTAATGTGGTACCACACTGAAACAGTCCATTAAACCTGGTTTCGATCAATATTTTAGAGGATAACGCATGTTATGTCTGGGATAGGTCTGGGATTTGTCCTCGTCAGGCTCATACTTTCGCATTCTCCACATACTTGTTGACCAGATCCTGGGTTTATTCTGGTTTGGTTCACGTAGTAATGTGGTACCACACTGAAACAGTCCATTAAACCTGGTTTCGATCAATATTTTAGAGGATAACGCATGTTATGTCTAGTTTGGGCCTGGGAGTTGCCCACATCAGACACATACTTACGCATTCTCCACATACTTGTTAATCAGATCCTGCGATTTTTCTGGTTTGGATCACGTAGTAATGTGGTACCACACTGAAACAGTCCATTAAACCTGGTATCGATCAATATTTTAGAGGATAACGCATCTTATGTCTAGTTTAGTGTGGGAATTTGCCCTCATCAGACACATATTTTCGCGTTCTACACATACCTGTTAATCAGATCCTGGGTATTCTTCTGGATTGGATCAGGTAGTAATGTGGTACCACACTGAAACAGTCCATTAAACCTGGTTTCGATCAATATTTTAGAGGATAACGCATGTTATGTCTAGTTTAGTCCGGGGATTTGCCCTCATCAGACACATATTTTCGCGTTCTACACATACCTGTTAATCAGATCCTGGGTATTTTTCTGGTTTGGATCAGATAGTAATGTGGTACCACACTGAAACAGTCGATTAAACCTGGGTTCGATCAATATTTTAGAGGATAACGCATGTTAGGTCTTGGTTAGTTCTGGGATTTGCTCTCATCAGGCTCGTACTTTCGCATATTTCTCATAGTTCATGACCAGATTCTGGGCTTTTTCTGGTTTGGATCACGTACTAATGTGGTATCACACTGAATCAGTCGATTAAAACAGGTTTCTGTCAATATTTTAGATGATAACGCAAGTTATGTCTGGGATAGGTCTGGGATTTGCCCTCGTCAGGCTCATACTTTCGCATCCTTCACATACTAGTTGTACAGATCCTGGGTTTTTTCCCGGTTTGGATCACGTAGTAATGTGGTACCACACTGAAACAGTCGATTAAACCTGGTCTTGATAAATATTTTACAGGATTACGCATGTTAGGTCTGGGTTAGGTCCAGGATTTGCCCTAATCAGGCTCCTAATTTCGCATATTTCTCATACTTCATGGCTAGATCCTCGGCATTTTCTGGATTGGATCACGTAGTAATGTGGTACCACACTGAAACAGTAAACTAAGCCTGGTTTCGATCATTATTTTAGAGAATAACGCATGTTAGGTCTTGGTTAGGTCTGGGAATTGCCCTCATCAAGGTCATACTTTCGCATTTTTCACATACTTGTTGAACAGATCCTGGGTTTTTTCTGGTTTGGATCACGTAGTAATGTGGTACCACACTGAAACATTCAATTAAATCTGGTCTTGATAAATATTTTAGAGGATAACGCATATTAGGTCTGGGTTAGGTCTAGGATTTGCCCTCAGCGGGCTCATACTATCGCATATTTCTCATACTTGATGGCTAGATCCCGGGCTTTTTCTGGATTGGATCAGGTAGTAATGTGGTATCACACTGAAACATTCAATTAAACCTGGTCTCGATCAATATTCTAGAGGATAACGCATGTTATGTCTAGGTTAGTCCTGGGATTTGCCCTCATCAGACACATACTTTCGCATTCTCCACATACTTGTTGAACAGATTCTGGGTTTTTTCTGGTTTGGATCACGTAGTAATGTGGTACCACACTGAAACATTGAATTAAATCTGGTCTTGATAAATATTTTAGAGGATAACGCATATTAGGTCTGGGTTAGGTCTAGGATTTGCCCTCAGCGGGCTCATACTATCGCATATTTCTCATACTTGATGGCTAGATCCCGGGCTTTTTCTGGATTGGATCAGGTAGTAATGTGGTATCACACTGAAACATTCAATTAAACCTGGTTTCGACCAATATTCTAGAGGATAACGCATGTTATGTCTAGGTTAGTCCTGGGATTTGCCCTCATCAGACACATACTTTCGCATTCTCCACATACTTGTTGAACAGATTCTGGGTTTTTTCTGGTTTGGATCACGTAGTAATGTGGTACCACACTGAAACATTGAATTAAATCTTGTCTTGATAAATATATTAGAGGATAGCGCATGTTAGGTCTGGGTTAGGTCTAGGATTTCCCCTCAGCGGGCTCATACTATCGCATATTTCTCATACTTAATGGCTAGATCCTGGGCTTTTTCTGGATTCGATCAGGTAGTAATGTGGTATCACACTGAAACATTCAATTAAACCTGGTTTCGATCAATATTTTAGAGGATAACGCATGTTATGGTTAGGTTAGGCCTGGGATTTGCCATCATCAGACACATACTTTCGCATTCTCCACATACTTGTTGAACAGATCCTGGGTTTTTTCTGGTTTGGATCACGTAGTAACGTGGTACCACACTGAAACAGTCCATTAAACCTGGTTTCGATCAATATTTTAGAGGATAACGCATGTTATGTCTGGGATAGGTCTGGGATTTGCCCTCGTCAGGCTCATACTTTCGCATTCTCCACATACTTGTTGACCAGATCCTGGGTTTATTCTGGTTTGGATCACGTAGTAATGTGGTACCACACTGAAACAGTCCATTAAACCTGGTTTCGATCAATATTTTAGAGGATAACGCATGTTATGTCTGGGATAGGTCTGGGATTTGTCCTCGTCAGGCTCATACTTTCGCATTCTCCACATACTTGTTGACCAGATCCTGGGTTTATTCTGGTTTGGTTCACGTAGTAATGTGGTACCACACTGAAACAGTCCATTAAACCTGGTTTCGATCAATATTTTAGAGGATAACGCATGTTATGTCTAGTTTGGGCCTGGGAGTTGCCCACATCAGACACATACTTACGCATTCTCCACATACTTGTTAATCAGATCCTGCGATTTTTCTGGTTTGGATCACGTAGTAATGTGGTACCACACTGAAACAGTCCATTAAACCTGGTTTCGATCAATATTTTAGAGGATAACGCATCTTATGTCTAGTTTAGGGTGGGAATTTGCCCTCATCAGACACATATTTTCGCGTTCTACACATACCTGTTAATCAGATCCTGGGTATTTTTCTGGATTGGATCAGGTAGTAATGTGGTACCACACTGAAACAGTCCATTAAACCTGGTTTCGATCAATATTTTAGAGGATAACGCATGTTATGTCTAGTTTAGTCCGGGGATTTGCCCTCATCAGACACATATTTTCGCGTTCTACACATACCTGTTAATCAGATCCTGGGTATTTTTCTGGTTTGGATCAGATAGTAATGTGGTACCACACTGAAACAGTCGATTAAACCTGGGTTCGATCAATATTTTAGAGGATAACGCATGTTAGGTCTTTGTTAGGCCTGGGATTTTCCCTCATCAGACACATACATTCGCATTCTCCACATACTTGCTGAACGGATCCTGGGTTTTTTCTGCTTTGGATCACGTAGTAAGGCGGTACCACACTGAAACATTCAATTAAACCTGGTTTCGATCAATATTTTAGGGGATAACGCATGTTAAGTCTTGGTTAGTTCTGGGATTTGCTCTCATCAGGCTCGTACTTTCGCATATTTCTCATAGTTCATGACCAGATTCTGGGCTTTTTCTGGTTTGGATCACGTACTAATGTGGTATCACACTGAATCAGTCGATTAAAACAGGTTTCTGTCAATATTTTAGATGATAACGCAAGTTATGTCTGGGATAGGTCTGGGATTTGCCCTCGTCAGGCTCATACTTTCGCATCCTTCACATACTAGTTGTACAGATCCTGGGTTTTTTCCCGGTTTGGATCACGTAGTAATGTGGTACCACACTGAAACAGTCGATTAAACCTGGTCTTGATAAATATTTTACAGGATTACGCATGTTAGGTCTGGGTTAGGTCCAGGATTTGCCCTAATCAGGCTCCTAATTTCGCATATTTCTCATACTTCATGGCTAGATCCTCGGCATTTTCTGGATTGGATCACGTAGTAATGTGGTACCACACTGAAACAGTAAATTAAGCCTGGTTTCGATCATTATTTTAGAGAATAACGCATGTTAGGTCTTGGTTAGGTCTGGGAATTGCCCTCATCAAGGTCATACTTTCGCATTTTTCACATACTTGTTGAACAGATCCTGGGTTTTTTCTGGTTTGGATCACGTAGTAATGTGGTACCACACTGAAACATTCAATTAAATCTGGTCTTGATAAATATTTTAGAGGATAACGCATATTAGGTCTGGGTTAGGTCTAGGATTTGCCCTCAGCGGGCTCATACTATCGCATATTTCTCATACTTGATGGCTAGATCCCGGGCTTTTTCTGGATTGGATCAGGTAGTAATGTGGTATCACACTGAAACATTCAATTAAACCTGGTCTCGATCAATATTCTAGAGGATAACGCATGTTATGTCTAGGTTAGTCCTGGGATTTGCCCTCATCAGACACATACTTTCGCATTCTCCACATACTTGTTGAACAGATTCTGGGTTTTTTCTGGTTTGGATCACGTAGTAATGTGGTACCACACTGAAACATTGAATTAAATCTGGTCTTGATAAATATTTTAGAGGATAACGCATATTAGGTCTGGGTTAGGTCTAGGATTTGCCCTCAGCGGGCTCATACTATCGCATATTTCTCATACTTGATGGCTAGATCCCGGGCTTTTTCTGGATTGGATCAGGTAGTAATGTGGTATCACACTGAAACATTCAATTAAACCTGGTTTCGATCAATATTCTAGAGGATAACGCATGTTATGTCTAGGTTAGTCCTGGGATTTGCCCTCATCAGACACATACTTTCGCATTCTCCACATACTTGTTGAACAGATTCTGGGTTTTTTCTGGTTTGGATCACGTAGTAATGTGGTACCACACTGAAACATTGAATTAAATCTTGTCTTGATAAATATATTAGAGGATAGCGCATGTTAGGTCTGGGTTAGGTCTAGGATTTCCCCTCAGCGGGCTCATACTATCGCATATTTCTCATACTTAATGGCTAGATCCTGGGCTTTTTCTGGATTCGATCAGGTAGTAATGTGGTATCACACTGAAACATTCAATTAAACCTGGTTTCGATCAATATTTTAGAGGATAACGCATGTTATGGTTAGGTTAGGCCTGGGATTTGCCATCATCAGACACATACTTTCGCATTCTCCACATACTTGTTGAACAGATCCTGGGTTTTTTCTGGTTTGGATCACGTAGTAACGTGGTACCACACTGAAACAGTCCATTAAACCTGGTTTCGATCAATATTTTAGAGGATAACGCATGTTATGTCTGGGATAGGTCTGGGATTTGCCCTCGTCAGGCTCATACTTTCGCATTCTCCACATACTTGTTGACCAGATCCTGGGTTTATTCTGGTTTGGATCACGTAGTAATGTGGTACCACATTGAAACAGTCCATTAAACCTGGTTTCGATCAATATTTTAGAGGATAACGCATCTTATGTCTAGTTTAGGGTGGGGATTTGCCCTCATCAGACACATATTTTCGCGTTCCACACATACCTGTTAATCAGATCCTGGGTATTTTTCTGGATTGGATCAGGTAGTAATGTGGTACCACACTGAAACAGTCCATTAAACCTGGTTTCGATCAATATTTTAGAGGATATCGCATGTTATGTCTAGTTTAGGCCGGGGATTTGCCCTCATCAGACACATATTTTCGCGTTCTACACATACCTGTTAATCAGATCCTGGGTATTTTTCTGGTTTGGATCAGGTAGTAATGTGGTACCACACTGAAACAGTCGATTAAACCTGGGTTCGATCAATATTTTTGAGGATAACGCATGTTACGTCTTTGTTAGGCCTGGGATTTTCCCTCATCAGACACATACTTTCGCATTCTCCACATACTTGCTGAATGGTTCCTGGGTTTTTTCTGCTTTGGATCACGTAGTAAGGCGGTACCACACTGAAACATTCAATTAAACCTGGTTTCGATCAATATTTTTGAGGATAACGCATGTTAGGTCTGGGTTAGATCTAGGATTTGCCCTAATCAGGCTCACAATTTCGCATATTTCTCAAACTCCATGGCTCGATCCTGGGCTTTTTCTGGATTGGATCACGTAGTAATGTGGTACCACACTGATACAGTAAATTAAACCTGGTTTCGATCAATATTTTAGAGGATAACGCAAGTTAGGTCTAGGTTGGGCCTGGGAGTTGCCCACATCAGACACATACTTACGCATTCTCCACATACTTGTTAATCAGATCCTGGGATTTTTCTGGTTTGGATCACGTAGTAATGTGGTACCACACTGAAACAGTCCATTAAACCTGGTTTCGATCAATATTTTAGAGGATAACGCATCTTATGTCTAGTTTAGGGTGGGGATTTGCCCTCATCAGACATATTTTCGCGTTCTACACATACGTGTTAATCAGATCCTGGGTATTTTTCTGGTTTGGATCAGGTAGTAATGTGGTACCACACTGAAACAGTCCATTAAACCTGGTTTCGATCAATATTTTAGAGGATAACGCATGTTATGTCTAGTTTAGGCCGGGGATTTGCCCTCTTCAGACACATATTTTCGCGTTCTACACATACCTGTTAATCAGATCCTGGGTATTTTTCTGGTTTGGATCAGGTAGTAATGTGGTACCACACTGCAACAGTCGATTAAACCTGGGTTCGATCAATATTTTTGAGGATAACGCATGTTAGGTCTTTGTTAGGCCTGGGATTTTCCCTCATCAGACACATACTTTCGCATTCTCCACATACTTGCTGAACGGATCCTGGGTTTTTTCTGCTTTTGATCACGTAGTAAGGCGGTAACACACTGAAACATTCAACTAAACCTGGTTTCGATCAATATTTTTGAGGATAACGCATGTTAGGTCTGGGTTAGGTCTAGGATTTGCCCTAATCAGGCTCACAATTTCGCATATTTCTCAAACTCCATGGCTCGATCCTGGGCTTTTTCTGGATTGGATCACGTAGTAATGTGGTACCACACTGATACAGTAAATTAAACCTGGTTTCGATCAATATTTTAGAGGATAACGCAAGTTAGGTCTGGGATAAGTCCGGGATTTGCCCTCTTCAGGCTCATAGTTTCGCGCTTTTCACATACTTGTTGAACAGATTCTGGGTTTTTCTGGTTTGGATCACGTAGTAACGTGGTACCACGCAGATGCTGTCCATTAAACCTGGTTTCGATCAATATTTAAGAGGGCAACGCATGTTAGGTCTGGGAGAGGTCTGGGATTTGCCCTCTTCAGTCTCATAGTTTCGCGTTTTTCACATACTTGTTGAACAGATTCTGGGTTTTTTCTGGTTTGGATCACGTAGTAATGTGGTACCACACTGAAACAGTCCATTAAACCTGGTTTTGATCAATATTTTAGAGGATAACGCATGTTATGGCTGGGATAGGTCTGGGATTTGCCCTCTTCAGGCTCATAGTTTCGCGTTTTTCACATACTTGTTGATCAGATTCTGGGTTTTTCTGGTTTGGATCACGTAGTAATGTGGTACCACACTGAAACAGTCCACTAAACCTAGTTTCGATCAATATTTTAGAGGATGTCGCACGTTAGGACTAGGTTAGGCCTGGGATTTGCGTTCATCAGGGTCATACTTTCGCGTTTTTCACATACTTGTTGAACAGATCCCTGGCTCATTCTGGTTTGGATCATGTACTAATGTGGTACCACACTGAAACAGTCCATAAAACCTGGTTTGGATCAATATTTTAGAGGATAACGCATGTTATGTCTAGGTTAGGTCTGGGATTTGCTCTCATCAGGCTCGTACTTTCGCATATTTCTCATAGTTGATGGCCAGATTCTGGGCTTTTTCTGGTTTGGATCACGTTGTAATGAGGTACCACACTGAAACAGTCGATTAAAGCAGGTTTCGGTCAATATTTTAGATGATAACGCAAGTTATGTCTGGGATAGGTCTGGGCTTTGCCCTCGTCAGGCCCATACTTTCGCATTCTTCACATACTAGTTGTACAGATCCTGGGTTTTTCTGGTTTGGATCACGTAGTAATGTGGTACCATTCTGAAACAGTCCATTAAACCATGTTTCGATCAATATCTTTGAGCGTAACGCATGTTAGGTCTAGGTTAGGGCTGGGATTTTCCCTCATTAGACACATACTTTCGCCGTCATCACATACTTGTTGAACGGATCCTGGGTTTTTTCTGGTTTGGATCACGTAGCAATGTGGTACCACACTGAAACAGTCCATTAAACCTGGTTTCGATCAATATTTTAGAGGATAACGCATGTTAGGTCTGGGATAGGTCCGGGATTTGCCCTCATCAGGGTCATATTTTCGCATTTTTCACATAATTGTTGAACAGATCCCTGGCTTTTTCTGGATTGGATCAGGTAGTAATGTGGTATCACACTGAAACAGTCGATTAAACCTGGTCTTGATAAATATTTTAGAGGATAACGCATGTTAGGTCTGGGTTAGGTTTAGGATTTGCCCTAATCAGGCTCCTAATTTCGCATATTTCTCATACTTCATGGCTAGATCCTGGGCTTTTTCTGGATTGGATCACGTAGTAATGTGGTACCACACTGAAACAGTCCATTAAACCTGGTTTCGATCAATATTTTAGAGGATAACGCATGTTAGGTCTGGGATAGGTCCGGGATTTGCCCTCATCAGGGTCATATTTTCGCATTTTTCACATAATTGTTGAACAGATCCCTGGCTTTTTCTGGATTGGATCAGGTAGTAATGTGGTATCACACTGAAACAGTCGATTAAACCTGGTCTTGATAAATATTTTAGAGGATAACGCATGTTAGGTCTGGGTTAGGTCTAGGATTTGCCCTAATCAGGCTCCTAATATCGCATATTTCTCATACTTCATGGCTAGATCCTGAGTTTTTTCTGGATTGGATCACGTAGTAATGTGGTACCACACTGAAACAGTCGATTAAAACAGGTTTCTGTGAATATTTTAGTTGATAACGCAAGTTATGTCTGGGATACGTCAGGGATTTGCCCTCGTCAGGCTCATACTTTCGCATTCTTCACATACTAGTTGTACAGATCCTGGGTTTTTCTTGTTTGGATCACGTAGTAATGTGGTACCACACTGAAACAGTCGATTAAACCTGGTCTTGATAAATATTTTAGAGGATAACGCATGTTAGGTCTGGGTTAGGTTTAGGATTTGCCCTAATCAGGCTCCTAATTTCGCATATTTCTCATACTTCATGGCTAGATCCTGGGCTTTTTCTGGATTGGATCACGTAGTAATGTGGTACCACACTGAAACAGTCCATTAAACCTGGTTTCGATCAATATTTTAGAGGATAACGCATGTTATGTCTGGGATAGGTCTGGGATTTGCCCTCATCAGGCTCATAGTTTCGCGTTTTTCACATACTTGTTGAACAGATCCTGGGTATTTCTGGTTTGGATCACGTAGTAATGTGGTACCACACTGAAACAGTCCATTAAACCTGGTTTCGATCAATATTTTAGAAGATAACGCATGTTAGGTCTTGGTTAGTTCTGGGATTTGCTCTGATCAGGCTCGTACTTTCGCATATTTCTCATAGTTGATGGCCAGATTCTGGGCGTTTTCTCGATTGGATGACGTAGTAATGTGGTACCACACTTTAACAGTCCATTAAACCTGCTTTCGATCAATATTTTAGAGGATAACGCATGTTATGTCTGGGATAGGTCTGGGATTTGCCCTCATCAGGCTCATAGTTTCGCGTTTTTCACATACTTGTTGAACAGATCCTGGGTTTTTCTGGTTTGGATCACGTAGTAATGTGGTACCACACTGAAACAGCCGATTAAAACAGGTTTCTGTGAATATTTTAGTTGATAACGCAAGTTATGTCTGGGATAGGTCTGGGATTTGCCATCGTCAGGCGCATACTTTCGCATTCTTCACATACTAGTTGTACAGATCCTGGGTCTTTTTCTGGTTTGGATCACGTAGTAATGTGGTACCACACTGAAACAGTCGATTAAACCTGGTCTTGATAAATATTTTAGAGGATAACGCATGTTAGGTCTTGGTTAGTTCTGGGATTTGCTCTGATCAGGCTCGTACTTTCGCATATTTCTCATAGTTGATGGCCAGATTCTGGGCGTTTTCTGGTTTGGATGACGTAGTAATGTGGTACTACACTTTAGCAGTCCATTAAACCTGGTTTCGATCAACATTTTAGAGGATAACGCATGTTATGTCTGGGATAGGTCTGGGATTTGCCCCCATCAGGCTCATAGTTTCGCGTTTTTCACATACTTGTTGAGCGGATCCTGGGTTTTTTCTGGTTTGGATCACGTAACAATGTGGTACCACACTGAAACAGTCCATTAAACCAGGTTTCGATCAATATTTTAGAGGATAACGCATGTTAGGTCTGGGATAGGTCCGGGATTTGCCCTCATCAGGGTCATATTTTCGCATTTTTCACATAATGGTTGAACAGATCCCTGGCTTTTTCTGGATTGGATCAGGTAGTAACGTGGTATCATACTGAAACAGTCGATTAAACCTGGTCTTGATAAATATTTTAGAGGATAACGCATGATAGGTCTGGGTTAGGTCTAGGATTTGCCCTAATCAGGCTACTAATTTCGCATATTTGTCATACTTCATGGCTATATCCCGGGCTTTTTCTGGATTGGATCACGTAGTAATGTGGTACCACACTGAAACAGTCCATTAAACCTGGTTTCGATCAATATTTTAGAGGATAACGCATGTTATGTCTGGGATAGGTCTGGGATTTGCCCTCATCAGGCTCATAGTTTCGCGTTTTTCACATACTTGTTGAACAGATCCTGGGTTTTTCTGGTTTGGATCACATAGTAATGTGGTACCACACTGAAACAGTCCATTAAACCTGGTTTCGATCAATATTTTTGAGGGTAACGCATGTTAGGTCTAGGTTAGGCCTGGGATTTGCCCTCTTCAGGCTCATAGGTTCGCGTTTTTCACATACTTGTTGAACAGATTCTGGTTTTTTTCTGGTTTGGATCACGTAGTAATGTGGTACCACACCGAAACAGTCCATTAAATCTGGTTTCGATCAATATTTTACAGGATAACGCATGTTATGTCTGGGATAGGTCTGGGATTTGCCTTCATCAGGCTCATAGTTTCGCGTTTTTCACTTACTTGTTGTACAGATCCTGTGTTTTTCTGGTTTGGATCACGTAGTAATGTGGTACCACACTGAAACAGTCCATTAAACCTGGTTTCGATCAATATCTTTGAGGGTAACGCATGTTAGGTCTAGGTTAGGCCTGGGATTTTCCCTCATCAGACACATACTTTCGCATTCATCACATACTTGTTGAACGGATCCTGGGTTTTTTCTGGTTTGGATCACGTAGCAATGTGGTACCACACTGAAACAGTCGATTAAAACAGGTTTCTGTGAATATTTTAGTTGATAACGCAAGTTATGTCTGGGATAGGTCTGGGATTTGCCCTCGTCAGGCTCATGCTTTCGCATTCTTCACATACTAGTTGTACAGATCCTGGGTTTTTCTGGTTTGGATCACGTAGCAATGTGGTACCACACTGAAACAGTCCATTAAACCTGGTTTCGATCAATATTTTTGAGGGTAACGCATGTTAGGTCTAGGTTAGGCCTGGGATTTTCCCTCATCAGACACATACTTTCGCATTCATCACATACTTGTTGAAAGGATCCTGGGTTTTTTCTTGTTTGGATCACGTAGTAATGTGGTACCACAATGAAACATTCAATTAAACCTGGTTTCGATCAATATTTTTGAGGGTAACGCATGTTAGGTCTAGGTTAGGCCTGGGATTTGCCCTCTTCAGGCTCATAGGTTCGCGTTTTTCACATACTTGTTGATCAGATTCTGGTTTTTTTCTGGTTTGGATCACTTAGTAATGTGGTACCACACCGAAACAGTCCATTAAACCTGGTTTCGATCAATATTTTAGAGGATAACGCATGTTAGGTCTGGGATAGGTCCGGGATTTGCCCTCATCAGGGTCATATTTTCGCATTTTTCACATAATTGTTGAACAGATCCCTGGCTTTTTCTAGATTGGATCAGGTAGTAATGTGGTACCACACTGAAACAGTCCATTAAACCTGGTTTCGATCAATATTTATGAGGGTAACGCATGTTAGGTCTAGGTTAGGCCTGGGATTTTCCCTCATCAGACACATACTTTCGCATTCATCACATACTTGTTGAAAGGATCCTGGGTTTTTTCTAGTTTGGATCACGTAGTAATGTGGTACCACAATGAAACATTCAATTAAACCTGGTCTTGATAAATATTTTAGAGGATAACGCATGTTAGGTATGGGTTAGGTCTAGGATTTGCCCTCAGCGGTCTCATACTATCGCATATTTCTTATACTTGATGGCTAGATCCTGGGCTTTTTCTGGATTGGATCATGTAGTAATGTGGTATCACACTGAAACATTCAATTAAACCTGGTTTCGATCATTATTTTAGAGGATAACGCATGTTATATCTAGGTTAGGCCTAGGATTTGCCCTCATCAGACACATACTTTCGCGTTTTTCACTTACTTGTTGAACAGATCCTGTGTTTTTCTGGTTTGGATCACGTAGTAATGTGGTACCACACTGAAACAGTCCATTAAACCTGGTTTCGATCAATATTTTTGAGGGTAACGCATGTTAGGTCTAGGTTAGGCCTGGGATTTTCCCTCATCAGACACATACTTTCGCATTCATCACATACTTGTTGAAAGGATCCTGGGTTTTTTCTTGTTTGGATCACGTAGCAATGTGGTACCGCACCGAAACAGTCCATTAAACCTGGTTTCGATCAATATTTTAGAGGATAACGCATGTTAGGTCTGGGATAGGTCCGGGATTTGCCCTCATCAGGGTCATATTCTCGCATTTTTCACATAATTGTTGAACAGATCCCTGGCTTCTTCTGGATTGGATCAGGTAGTAATGTGGTATCACACTGAAACAGTCGATTAAACCTGGTCTTGATAAATATTTTAGAGGATAACGCATGTTAGGTCTGGGTTAGGTCTAGGATTTGCCCTAATCAGGCTCCTAATTTCGCATATTTCTCATACCTCATGGCTAGATCCTGGGCTATTTCTGGATTGGATCACGTAGTAATGTGGTACCACACTGAAACAGTCGATTAAAACAGGTTTCTGTGAATATTTTAGATCATAACGCAAGTTATGTCTGGGATAGGTCTGGGATTTGCCCTCGTCAGGCTCATATTTTCGCATTCTTCACATACTAGTTGTACAGATCCTGGGTTTTTCTGGTTTGGATCACGTAGTAATGTGGTACCACACCGAAACAGTCCATTAAACCTGGTTTCGATCAATATTTTAGAGGATAACGCATGTTATGTCTGGGATAGGTCTGGGATTTGCCCTCATCAGGCTCATAGTTTCGCGTTTTTCACATACTTGTTGAACAGATCCTGGGTTTTTCTGGTTTGGATCACGTAGTAATGTGGTACCACACTGAAACAGTCCATTAAACCTGGTTTCGATCAATATCTTTGAGGGTAACGCATGTTAGGTCTAGGTTAGGCCTGGGATTTTCCCTCATCAGACACATACTTTCGCATTCATCACATACTTGTTGAACGGATCCTGGGTTTTTTCTGGTTTGGATCACGTAGCAATGTGGTACCACACTGAAACAGTCCATTAAACCTGGTTTCGATCAATATTTTAGAGGATAACGCATGTTAGGTCTGGGATAGGTCCGGGATTTGCCCTCAACAGGGTCATATTTTCGCATTTTTCACATAATTGTTGAACAGATCCCTGGCTTTTTCTGGATTGGATCAGGTAGTAATGTGGTATCATACTGAAACAGTCGATTAAACCTGGTCTTGATAAATATTTTAGAGGATAACGCATGTTAGGTCTGGGTTAGGTCTAGGATTTGCCCTAATCAGGCTCCTAATTTCGCATATTTCTCATACTTCATGGCTAGATCCTGGGCTATTTCTGGATTGGACCACGTAGTAATGTGGTACCACACTGAAACAGCCGATTAAAACAGGTTTCTGTGAATATTTTAGTTGATAACGCAAATTATGTCTGGGATAGGTCTGGGATTTGCCATCGTCAGGCGCATACTTTCGCATTCTTCACATACTAGTTGTACAGATCCTGGGTCTTTTTCTGGTTTGGATCACGTAGTAATGTGGTACCACACTGAAACAGTCGATTAAACCTGGTCTTGATAAATATTTTAGAGGATAACGCATGTTAGGTCTGGGTTAGGTTTAGGATTTGCCCTAATCAGGCTCCTAATTTCGCATATTTCTCATACTTCATGGTTAGATCCTGGGCTTTTTCTGGATTGGATCACGTAGTAATGTGGTACCACACTGAAACAGTCCATTAAACCTGGTTTCGAGCAATATTTTAGAGGATAACGCGTGTTATGTCTGGGATAGGTCTGGGATTTGCCGTCATCAGGCTCATAGTTTCGCGTTTTTCACATACTTGTTGAACAGATCCTGGGTTTTTCTGGTTTGGATCACGTAGTAATGTGGTACCACACTGAAACAGTCCATTAAACCTGGTTTCGATCAATATTTTAGAAGGTAACGCATGATAGGTCTTGGTTAGTTCTGGGATTTGCTCTGATCAGGCTCGTACTTTCGCATATTTCTCATAGTTGATGGCCAGATTCTGGGCGTTTTCTGGTTTGGATGACGTAGTAATGTGGTACTACACTTTAGCAGTCCATTAAACCTGGTTTCGATCAACATTTTAGAGGATAACGCATGTTATGTCTGGGATAGGTCTGGGATTTGCCCCCATCAGGCTCATAGTTTCGCGTTTTTCACATACTAGTTGAACAGATCCTGGGTTTTTCAGGTTTGGATCACGTAGTAATGCGGTACCACACTGAAACAGTCCATTAAACCTGGTTTCGATCAATATTTTTGAGGGTAACGCATGTTAGGTCTAGGTTAGGCCTGGGATTTGCCCTCTTCAGGCTCATAGTTTCGCGTTTTTCACATACTAGTTGAACAGATCCTGGGTTTTTCTGGTTTGGATCACGTAGTAATGTGGTACCACACTGAAACAGTCCATTAAACCTGGTTTCGATCAATATCTTTGAGGGTAACGCATGTTAGGTCTAGGTTAGGCCTGGGATTTTCCCTCATCAGACACATACTTTCGCATTCATCACATACTTGTTGAACGGATCCTGGGTTTTTTCTGGTTTGGATCACGTAACAATGTGGTACCACACTGAAACAGTCCATTAAACCTGGTTTCGATCAATATTTTAGAGGATAACGCATGTTAGGTCTGGGATAGGTCCGGGATTTGCCCTCATCAGGGTCATATTTTCGCATTTTTCACATAATTGTTGAACAGATTCCTGGCTTTTTCTGGATTGGATCAGGTAGTAATGTGGTATCACACTGAAACAGTCGATTAAACCTGGTCTTGATAAATATTTTGGAGTATAACGCATGTTAGGTCTGGGTTAGGTCTAGGATTTGCCCTAATGAGGCTCCTAATTTCGCATATTTCTCATACTTCATGGCTAGATCCTGGGCTTTTTCTGGATTGGATCACCTAGTAATGTGGTACCACACTGAAACAGTCGATTAAAAGAGGTTTCTGTGAATATTTTAGTTGATAACGCAAGTTATGTCTGGGATAGGTCTGGGATTTGCCCTCGTCAGGCTCATACTTTCGCAGTCTTCACATACTAGTTGTACAGATCCTGGGTCTTTCTGGTTTGGATCACGTAGTAATGTGGTACCACACTGAAACAGTCCATTAAACCTGGTTTCGATCAACATTTTAGAGGATAACGCATGTTAGGTCGGGGATAGGTCCGGGATTTGCCCTCATCAGGGTCATATTTTCGCATTTTTCACATAATTGTTGAACAGATCCCTGGCTTTTTCTGGATTGGATCAGGTAGTAATGTGGTATCACACTGAAACAGTCGATTAAACCTGGTTTTGATAAATATTTTAGAGGATAACGCATGTTAGGTCTGGATTAGGTCTAGCATTTGCCCTAATCAGGCTCCTAATTTCGCATATTTCTCATACTTCATGGCTGGATCCAGGGCTTTTTCTGGATTGGATCACGTAGTAATGTGGTACCACACTGAAACAGTCCATTAAACCTGGTTTCGATCAATATTTTAGTGGATAACGCATGTTATGTCTGGGATAGGTCTGGGATTTGCCCTCATCAGGCTCATAGTTTCGCGTTTTTCACATACTTGTTGAACAGATCCTGGGTTTTTCTGGTTTGGATCACGTAGTAATGTGGTACCACACTGGAACAGTCCATTAAACCTGGTTTCGATCAATATTTTTGAGGGTAACGCATGTTAGGTCTAGGTTAGGCCTGGGATTTGCCCTCTTCAGGCTCATAGGTTCGCGTTTTTCACATACTTGTTGAACAGATTCTGGTTTTTTTCTGGTTTGGATCACGTAGTAATGTGGTACCACACCGAAACAGTCCATTAAACCTGGTTTCGATCAATATTTTACAGGATAACGCATGTTATGTCTGGGATAGGTCTGGGATTTGCCCTCATCAGGCTCATAGTTTCGCGTTTTTCACTTACTTGTTGTACAGATCCTGGGTTTTTCTGGTTTGGATCACGTAGTAATGTGGTACCACACTGAAACAGTCCATTAAACCTGGTTTCGATCAATATTTTAGAAGGTAACGCATGATAGGTCTTGGTTAGTTCTGGGATTTGCTCTGATCAGGCTCGTACTTTCGCATATTTCTCATAGTTGATGGCCAGATTCTGGGCGTTTTCTGGTTTGGATGACGTAGTAATGTGGTACTACACTTTAGCAGTCCATTAAACCTGGTTTCGATCAATATTTTACAGGATAACGCGTGTTATGTCTGGGATAGGTCTGGGATTTGCCCTCATCAGGCTCATAGTTTCGCGTTTTTCACATACTTGTTGAACAGATCCTGGGTTTTTCTGGTTTGGATCACGTAGTAATGTGGTACCACTCTGAAACAGTCCATTAAACCTGGTTTCGATCAATATTTTAGAAGGTAACGCATGTTAGGTCTTGGTTAGTTCTGGGATTTGCTCTGATCAGGCTCGTACTTTCGCATATTTCTCATAGTTGATGGCCAGATTCTGGGCGTTTTCTGGTTTGGATGACGTAGTAATGTGGTACTACACTTTAGCAGTCCATTAAACCTGGTTTCGATCAACATTTTAGAGGATAACGCATGTTATGTCTGGGATAGGTCTGGGATTTGCCCCCATCAGGCTCATAGTTTCGCGTTTTTCACATACTTGTTGAACAGATCCTGGGTTTTTCTGGTTTGGATCACGTAGTAATGCCGTACCACACTGAAACAGTCCATTAAACCTGGTTTCGATCAATATTTTTGAGGGTAACGCATGTTAGGTCTAGGTTAGGCCTGGGATTTGCCCTCTTCAGGCTCATAGGTTCGCGTTTTTCACATACTTGTTGAACAGACTCTGGTTTTTTTCTGGTTTGGATCACGTAGTAATGTGGTACCACACTGAAACAGTCCATTAAACCTGGTTTCGATCAATATCTTTGAGGGTAACGCATGTTAGGTCTAGGTTAGGCCTGGGATTTTCCCTTATCAGACACATACTTTCGCATTCATCACATACTTGTTGAACGGATCCTGGGTTTTTTCTGGTTTGGATCACGTAGCAATGTGGTACCACACTGAAGCAGTCGATTAAAACAGGTTTCTGTGAATATTTTAGTTGATAACGCAAGTTATGTCTGGGATAGGTCTGGGATTTGCCCTCGTCAGGCTCATGCTTTCGCATTCTTCACATACTAGTTGCACAGATCCTGGGTTTTTCTGGTTTGGATCACGTAGCAATGTGGTACCACACTGAAACAGTCCATTAAACCTGGTTTCGATCAATATTTTTGAGGGTAACGCATGTTAGGTCTAGGTTAGGCCTGGGATTTTCCCTCATCAGACACATACTTTCGCATTCATCACATACTTGTTGAAAGGATCCTGGGTTTTTCTGGTTTGGATCACGTAGTAATGTGGTACCACACCGAAACAGTCCATTAAATCTGGTTTCGATCAATATTTTACAGGATAACGCATGTTATGTCTGGGATAGGTCTGGGATTTGCCCTCATCAGGCTCATAGTTTCGCGTTTTTCACTTACTTGTTGTACAGATCCTGTGTTTTTCTGGTTTGGATCACGTAGTAATGTGGTACCACACTGAAACAGTCCATTAAACCTGGTTTCGATCAATATCTTTGAGGGTAACGCATGTTAGGTCTAGGTTAGGCCTGGGATTTTCCCTCATCAGACACATACATTCGCATTCATCACATACTTGTTGAACGGATCCTGGGTTTTTTCTGGTTTGGATCACGTAGCAATGTGGTACCACACTGAAACAGTCGATTAAAACAGGTTTCTGTGAATATTTTAGTTGATAACGCAAGTTATGTCTGGGATAGGTCCGGGATTTGCTCTCATCAGGGTCATATTTTCGCATTTTTCACATAATTGTTGAACAGATCCCTGGCTTTTTCTAGATTGGATCAGGTAGTAATGTGGTACCACACTGAAACAGTCCATTAAACCTGGTTTCGATCAATATTTATGAGGGTAACGCATGTTAGGTCTAGGTTAGGCCTGGGATTTTCCCTCATCAGACACATACTTTCGCATTCATCACATACTTGTTGAAAGGATCCTGGGTTTTTTCTAGTTTGGATCACGTAGTAATGTGGTACCACAATGAAACATTTAATTAAACCTGGTCTTGATAAATATTTTAGAGGATAACGCATGTTAGGTATGGGTTAGGTCTAGGATTTGCCCTCAGCGGTCTCATACTATCGCATATTTCTTATACTTGATGGCTAGATCCTGGGCTTTTTCTCGATTGGATCATGTAGTATTGTGGTATCACACTGAAACATTCAATTAAACCTGGTTTCGATCATTATTTTAGAGGATAACGCATGTTAGGTCTGGGATAGGTCCGGGATTTGCCCTCATCAGGGTCATATTCTCGCATTTTTCACATAATTGTTGAACAGATCCCTGGCTTCTTCTGGATTGGATCAGGTAGTAATGTGGTATCACACTGAAACAGTCGATTAAACCTGGTCTTGATAAATATTTTAGAGGATAACGCATGTTAGGTCTGGGATAGGTCTGGGATTTGTCCTCTTCAGGCTCATAGTTTCGCGTTTGTCACATACTTGTTGAACAGATTCTGGATTTTTTCTGGTTTGGATCAGGTAGTAATGTGGTACCACACTGAAACAGTCCATAAATCCTGGTTTCGATCAATATTTTAGAGGATAACGCATGTTATGTCTAGGTTAGGCCTGGGATTTGCCCTAATCAGGCTCAAACTTTCGCATATTTCTCATACTTGATGGCTATATCCTGGGCTTTTTCTGGATTGGCTCACGTACTAATGTGGTACAACACTGAAACAGTCCATTAAACCCGGCTGCGATCAATATTTTAGAGAATAACGCATGTTAGGTCTAGGTTAGGCCTGGGATTTTCCCTCATCAGACACATACTTTCGCATTCATCACATACTTGTTGAAAGGATCCTGGGTTTTTTCTTGTTTGGATCACGTAGCAATGTGGTACCGCACCGAAACAGTCCATTAAACCTGGTTTCGATCAATATTTTAGAGGATAACGCATGTTAGGTCTGGGATAGGTCCGGGATTTGCCCTCATCAGGGTCATATTCTCGCATTTTTCACATAATTGTTGAACAGATCCCTGGCTTCTTCTGGATTGGATCAGGTAGTAATGTG
This sequence comes from Colletes latitarsis, assembly GCF_051014445.1. Classification (NCBI taxonomy): domain Eukaryota; kingdom Metazoa; phylum Arthropoda; class Insecta; order Hymenoptera; family Colletidae; genus Colletes; species Colletes latitarsis. The sequence goes on along the minus strand of NC_135134.1, from coordinate 4,831,157 downwards.
GTACCACACTGAAACAGTCGATTAAAACAGGTTTCTGTGAATATTTTAGATCATAACGCAAGTTATGTCTGGGATAGGTCTGGGATTTGCCCTCGTCAGGCTCATATTTTCGCATTCTTCACATACTAGTTGTACAGATCCTGGGTTTTTCTGGTTTGGATCACGTAGTAATGTGGTACCACACCGAAACAGTCCATTAAACCTGGTTTCGATCAATATTTTAGAGGATAACGCATGTTATGTCTGGGATAGGTCTGGGATTTGCCCTCATCAGGCTCATAGTTTCGCGTTTTTCACATACTTGTTGAACAGATCCTGGGTTTTTCTGGTTTGGATCACGTAGTAATGTGGTACCACACTGAAACAGTCCATTAAACCTGGTTTCGATCAATATCTTTGAGGGTAACGCATGTTAGGTCTAGGTTAGGCCTGGGATTTTCCCTCATCAGACACATACTTTCGCATTCATCACATACTTGTTGAACGGATCCTGGGTTTTTTCTGGTTTGGATCACGTAGCAATGTGGTACCACACTGAAACAGTCCATTAAACCTGGTTTCGATCAATATTTTAGAGGATAACGCATGTTAGGTCTGGGATAGGTCCGGGATTTGCCCTCAACAGGGTCATATTTTCGCATTTTTCACATAATTGTTGAACAGATCCCTGGCTTTTTCTGGATTGGATCAGGTAGTAATGTGGTATCATACTGAAACAGTCGATTAAACCTGGTCTTGATAAATATTTTAGAGGATAACGCATGTTAGGTCTGGGTTAGGTCTAGGATTTGCCCTAATCAGGCTCCTAATTTCGCATATTTCTCATACTTCATGGCTAGATCCTGGGCTATTTCTGGATTGGACCACGTAGTAATGTGGTACCACACTGAAACAGCCGATTAAAACAGGTTTCTGTGAATATTTTAGTTGATAACGCAAATTATGTCTGGGATAGGTCTGGGATTTGCCATCGTCAGGCGCATACTTTCGCATTCTTCACATACTAGTTGTACAGATCCTGGGTCTTTTTCTGGTTTGGATCACGTAGTAATGTGGTACCACACTGAAACAGTCGATTAAACCTGGTCTTGATAAATATTTTAGAGGATAACGCATGTTAGGTCTGGGTTAGGTTTAGGATTTGCCCTAATCAGGCTCCTAATTTCGCATATTTCTCATACTTCATGGTTAGATCCTGGGCTTTTTCTGGATTGGATCACGTAGTAATGTGGTACCACACTGAAACAGTCCATTAAACCTGGTTTCGAGCAATATTTTAGAGGATAACGCGTGTTATGTCTGGGATAGGTCTGGGATTTGCCGTCATCAGGCTCATAGTTTCGCGTTTTTCACATACTTGTTGAACAGATCCTGGGTTTTTCTGGTTTGGATCACGTAGTAATGTGGTACCACACTGAAACAGTCCATTAAACCTGGTTTCGATCAATATTTTAGAAGGTAACGCATGATAGGTCTTGGTTAGTTCTGGGATTTGCTCTGATCAGGCTCGTACTTTCGCATATTTCTCATAGTTGATGGCCAGATTCTGGGCGTTTTCTGGTTTGGATGACGTAGTAATGTGGTACTACACTTTAGCAGTCCATTAAACCTGGTTTCGATCAACATTTTAGAGGATAACGCATGTTATGTCTGGGATAGGTCTGGGATTTGCCCCCATCAGGCTCATAGTTTCGCGTTTTTCACATACTAGTTGAACAGATCCTGGGTTTTTCAGGTTTGGATCACGTAGTAATGCGGTACCACACTGAAACAGTCCATTAAACCTGGTTTCGATCAATATTTTTGAGGGTAACGCATGTTAGGTCTAGGTTAGGCCTGGGATTTGCCCTCTTCAGGCTCATAGTTTCGCGTTTTTCACATACTAGTTGAACAGATCCTGGGTTTTTCTGGTTTGGATCACGTAGTAATGTGGTACCACACTGAAACAGTCCATTAAACCTGGTTTCGATCAATATCTTTGAGGGTAACGCATGTTAGGTCTAGGTTAGGCCTGGGATTTTCCCTCATCAGACACATACTTTCGCATTCATCACATACTTGTTGAACGGATCCTGGGTTTTTTCTGGTTTGGATCACGTAACAATGTGGTACCACACTGAAACAGTCCATTAAACCTGGTTTCGATCAATATTTTAGAGGATAACGCATGTTAGGTCTGGGATAGGTCCGGGATTTGCCCTCATCAGGGTCATATTTTCGCATTTTTCACATAATTGTTGAACAGATTCCTGGCTTTTTCTGGATTGGATCAGGTAGTAATGTGGTATCACACTGAAACAGTCGATTAAACCTGGTCTTGATAAATATTTTGGAGTATAACGCATGTTAGGTCTGGGTTAGGTCTAGGATTTGCCCTAATGAGGCTCCTAATTTCGCATATTTCTCATACTTCATGGCTAGATCCTGGGCTTTTTCTGGATTGGATCACCTAGTAATGTGGTACCACACTGAAACAGTCGATTAAAAGAGGTTTCTGTGAATATTTTAGTTGATAACGCAAGTTATGTCTGGGATAGGTCTGGGATTTGCCCTCGTCAGGCTCATACTTTCGCAGTCTTCACATACTAGTTGTACAGATCCTGGGTCTTTCTGGTTTGGATCACGTAGTAATGTGGTACCACACTGAAACAGTCCATTAAACCTGGTTTCGATCAACATTTTAGAGGATAACGCATGTTAGGTCGGGGATAGGTCCGGGATTTGCCCTCATCAGGGTCATATTTTCGCATTTTTCACATAATTGTTGAACAGATCCCTGGCTTTTTCTGGATTGGATCAGGTAGTAATGTGGTATCACACTGAAACAGTCGATTAAACCTGGTTTTGATAAATATTTTAGAGGATAACGCATGTTAGGTCTGGATTAGGTCTAGCATTTGCCCTAATCAGGCTCCTAATTTCGCATATTTCTCATACTTCATGGCTGGATCCAGGGCTTTTTCTGGATTGGATCACGTAGTAATGTGGTACCACACTGAAACAGTCCATTAAACCTGGTTTCGATCAATATTTTAGTGGATAACGCATGTTATGTCTGGGATAGGTCTGGGATTTGCCCTCATCAGGCTCATAGTTTCGCGTTTTTCACATACTTGTTGAACAGATCCTGGGTTTTTCTGGTTTGGATCACGTAGTAATGTGGTACCACACTGGAACAGTCCATTAAACCTGGTTTCGATCAATATTTTTGAGGGTAACGCATGTTAGGTCTAGGTTAGGCCTGGGATTTGCCCTCTTCAGGCTCATAGGTTCGCGTTTTTCACATACTTGTTGAACAGATTCTGGTTTTTTTCTGGTTTGGATCACGTAGTAATGTGGTACCACACCGAAACAGTCCATTAAACCTGGTTTCGATCAATATTTTACAGGATAACGCATGTTATGTCTGGGATAGGTCTGGGATTTGCCCTCATCAGGCTCATAGTTTCGCGTTTTTCACTTACTTGTTGTACAGATCCTGGGTTTTTCTGGTTTGGATCACGTAGTAATGTGGTACCACACTGAAACAGTCCATTAAACCTGGTTTCGATCAATATTTTAGAAGGTAACGCATGATAGGTCTTGGTTAGTTCTGGGATTTGCTCTGATCAGGCTCGTACTTTCGCATATTTCTCATAGTTGATGGCCAGATTCTGGGCGTTTTCTGGTTTGGATGACGTAGTAATGTGGTACTACACTTTAGCAGTCCATTAAACCTGGTTTCGATCAATATTTTACAGGATAACGCGTGTTATGTCTGGGATAGGTCTGGGATTTGCCCTCATCAGGCTCATAGTTTCGCGTTTTTCACATACTTGTTGAACAGATCCTGGGTTTTTCTGGTTTGGATCACGTAGTAATGTGGTACCACTCTGAAACAGTCCATTAAACCTGGTTTCGATCAATATTTTAGAAGGTAACGCATGTTAGGTCTTGGTTAGTTCTGGGATTTGCTCTGATCAGGCTCGTACTTTCGCATATTTCTCATAGTTGATGGCCAGATTCTGGGCGTTTTCTGGTTTGGATGACGTAGTAATGTGGTACTACACTTTAGCAGTCCATTAAACCTGGTTTCGATCAACATTTTAGAGGATAACGCATGTTATGTCTGGGATAGGTCTGGGATTTGCCCCCATCAGGCTCATAGTTTCGCGTTTTTCACATACTTGTTGAACAGATCCTGGGTTTTTCTGGTTTGGATCACGTAGTAATGCCGTACCACACTGAAACAGTCCATTAAACCTGGTTTCGATCAATATTTTTGAGGGTAACGCATGTTAGGTCTAGGTTAGGCCTGGGATTTGCCCTCTTCAGGCTCATAGGTTCGCGTTTTTCACATACTTGTTGAACAGACTCTGGTTTTTTTCTGGTTTGGATCACGTAGTAATGTGGTACCACACTGAAACAGTCCATTAAACCTGGTTTCGATCAATATCTTTGAGGGTAACGCATGTTAGGTCTAGGTTAGGCCTGGGATTTTCCCTTATCAGACACATACTTTCGCATTCATCACATACTTGTTGAACGGATCCTGGGTTTTTTCTGGTTTGGATCACGTAGCAATGTGGTACCACACTGAAGCAGTCGATTAAAACAGGTTTCTGTGAATATTTTAGTTGATAACGCAAGTTATGTCTGGGATAGGTCTGGGATTTGCCCTCGTCAGGCTCATGCTTTCGCATTCTTCACATACTAGTTGCACAGATCCTGGGTTTTTCTGGTTTGGATCACGTAGCAATGTGGTACCACACTGAAACAGTCCATTAAACCTGGTTTCGATCAATATTTTTGAGGGTAACGCATGTTAGGTCTAGGTTAGGCCTGGGATTTTCCCTCATCAGACACATACTTTCGCATTCATCACATACTTGTTGAAAGGATCCTGGGTTTTTCTTGTTTGGATCACGTAGTAATGTGGTACCACACCGAAACAGTCCATTAAATCTGGTTTCGATCAATATTTTACAGGATAACGCATGTTATGTCTGGGATAGGTCTGGGATTTGCCCTCATCAGGCTCATAGTTTCGCGTTTTTCACTTACTTGTTGTACAGATCCTGTGTTTTTCTGGTTTGGATCACGTAGTAATGTGGTACCACACTGAAACAGTCCATTAAACCTGGTTTCGATCAATATCTTTGAGGGTAACGCATGTTAGGTCTAGGTTAGGCCTGGGATTTTCCCTCATCAGACACATACATTCGCATTCATCACATACTTGTTGAACGGATCCTGGGTTTTTTCTGGTTTGGATCACGTAGCAATGTGGTACCACACTGAAACAGTCGATTAAAACAGGTTTCTGTGAATATTTTAGTTGATAACGCAAGTTATGTCTGGGATAGGTCCGGGATTTGCTCTCATCAGGGTCATATTTTCGCATTTTTCACATAATTGTTGAACAGATCCCTGGCTTTTTCTAGATTGGATCAGGTAGTAATGTGGTACCACACTGAAACAGTCCATTAAACCTGGTTTCGATCAATATTTATGAGGGTAACGCATGTTAGGTCTAGGTTAGGCCTGGGATTTTCCCTCATCAGACACATACTTTCGCATTCATCACATACTTGTTGAAAGGATCCTGGGTTTTTTCTAGTTTGGATCACGTAGTAATGTGGTACCACAATGAAACATTTAATTAAACCTGGTCTTGATAAATATTTTAGAGGATAACGCATGTTAGGTATGGGTTAGGTCTAGGATTTGCCCTCAGCGGTCTCATACTATCGCATATTTCTTATACTTGATGGCTAGATCCTGGGCTTTTTCTCGATTGGATCATGTAGTATTGTGGTATCACACTGAAACATTCAATTAAACCTGGTTTCGATCATTATTTTAGAGGATAACGCATGTTAGGTCTGGGATAGGTCCGGGATTTGCCCTCATCAGGGTCATATTCTCGCATTTTTCACATAATTGTTGAACAGATCCCTGGCTTCTTCTGGATTGGATCAGGTAGTAATGTGGTATCACACTGAAACAGTCGATTAAACCTGGTCTTGATAAATATTTTAGAGGATAACGCATGTTAGGTCTGGGATAGGTCTGGGATTTGTCCTCTTCAGGCTCATAGTTTCGCGTTTGTCACATACTTGTTGAACAGATTCTGGATTTTTTCTGGTTTGGATCAGGTAGTAATGTGGTACCACACTGAAACAGTCCATAAATCCTGGTTTCGATCAATATTTTAGAGGATAACGCATGTTATGTCTAGGTTAGGCCTGGGATTTGCCCTAATCAGGCTCAAACTTTCGCATATTTCTCATACTTGATGGCTATATCCTGGGCTTTTTCTGGATTGGCTCACGTACTAATGTGGTACAACACTGAAACAGTCCATTAAACCCGGCTGCGATCAATATTTTAGAGAATAACGCATGTTAGGTCTAGGTTAGGTCTGGGATTTGCTCTCATCAGGCTCGTACTTTCGCATATTTCTCATAGCTGATGGCCAGATTCTGGTCTTTTTCTGGTTTGGATCACGTAGTAATGTGGTTCCACACTGAAACAGTCGAATAAAACAGGTTTCGATCAATATTTTAGAGGATATCGCACGTTAGGACTAGGTTAGGCCTGGGATTTGCGTTCATCAGGGTCACACTTTCGCGTTTTTCACATACTTGTTGAACAGATCCCTGGCTCATTCTGGTTTGGATCATGTACTAATGTGGTACCACACTGAAACAGTCCATTAAACCTGGTTTCGATCAATATTTTAGAGGATAACGCATGTTATGTCTGGGATAGGTCTGGGATTTGCCCCCATCAGGCTCATAGTTTCGCGTTTTTCGCATACTTGTTGAACAGATCCTGGGTTTTTCTGGTTTGGATCACGTAGTAATGTGGTACCACACTGAAACAGTCCATTAAACCTGGTTTCGATCAATATTTTAGAGGATAACGCATGTTAGGTCTGGGATTGGTCCGGGATTTGCCCTCATCAGGGTCATATTCTCGCATTTTTCACATAATTGTTGAACAGATCCCTGGCTTCTTCTGGATTGGATCAGGTAGTAATGTGGTATCACACTGAAACAGTCGATTAAACCTGGTCTTGATAAATATTTTAGAGGATAACGCATGTTAGGTCTGGGATAGGTCTGGGATTTGTCCTCTTCAGGCTCATAGTTTCGCGTTTGTCACATACTTGTTGAACAGATTCTGGATTTTTTCTGGTTTGGATCAGGTAGTAATGTGGTACCACACTGAAACAGTCCATAAATCCTGGTTTCGATCAATATTTTAGAGGATAACGCATGTTATGTCTAGGTTAGGCCTGGGATTTGCCCTAATCAGGCTCAAACTTTCGCATATTTCTCATACTTGATGGCTATATCCTGGGCTTTTTCTGGATTGGCTCACGTACTAATGTGGTACAACACTGAAACAGTCCATTAAACCCGGCTGCGATCAATATTTTAGAGAATAACGCATGTTAGGTCTAGGTTAGGTCTGGGATTTGCTCTCATCAGGCTCGTACTTTCGCATATTTCTCATAGCTGATGGCCAGATTCTGGTCTTTTTCTGGTTTGGATCACGTAGTAATGTGGTTCCACACTGAAACAGTCGAATAAAACAGGTTTCGATCAATATTTTAGAGGATATCGCACGTTAGGACTAGGTTAGGCCTGGGATTTGCGTTCATCAGGGTCACACTTTCGCGTTTTTCACATACTTGTTGAACAGATCCCTGGCTCATTCTGGTTTGGATCATGTACTAATGTGGTACCACACTGAAACAGTCCATTAAACCTGGTTTCGATCAATATTTTAGAGGATAACGCATGTTATGTCTGGGATAGGTCTGGGATTTGCCCCCATCAGGCTCATAGTTTCGCGTTTTTCGCATACTTGTTGAACAGATCCTGGGTTTTTCTGGTTTGGATCACGTAGTAATGTGGTACCACACTGAAACAGTCCATTAAACCTGGTTTCGATCAATATCTTTGAGGGTAACGCATGTTAGGTCTAGGTTAGGCCTGGGATTTTCCCTCATCAGACACATACATTCGCATTCATCACATACTTGTTGAACGGATCCTGGGTTTTTTCTGGTTTGGATCACGTAGCAATGTGGTACCACACTGAAACAGTCGATTAAAACAGGTTTCTGTGAATATTTTAGTTGATAACGCAAGTTATGTCTGGGATAGGTCCGGGATTTGCTCTCATCAGGGTCATATTTTCGCATTTTTCACATAATTGTTGAACAGATCCCTGGCTTTTTCTAGATTGGATCAGGTAGTAATGTGGTACCACACTGAAACAGTCCATTAAACCTGGTTTCGATCAATATTTATGAGGGTAACGCATGTTAGGTCTAGGTTAGGCCTGGGATTTTCCCTCATCAGACACATACTTTCGCATTCATCACATACTTGTTGAAAGGATCCTGGGTTTTTTCTAGTTTGGATCACGTAGTAATGTGGTACCACAATGAAACATTTAATTAAACCTGGTCTTGATAAATATTTTAGAGGATAACGCATGTTAGGTATGGGTTAGGTCTAGGATTTGCCCTCAGCGGTCTCATACTATCGCATATTTCTTATACTTGATGGCTAGATCCTGGGCTTTTTCTCGATTGGATCATGTAGTATTGTGGTATCACACTGAAACATTCAATTAAACCTGGTTTCGATCATTATTTTAGAGGATAACGCATGTTAGGTCTGGGATAGGTCCGGGATTTGCCCTCATCAGGGTCATATTCTCGCATTTTTCACATAATTGTTGAACAGATCCCTGGCTTCTTCTGGATTGGATCAGGTAGTAATGTGGTATCACACTGAAACAGTCGATTAAACCTGGTCTTGATAAATATTTTAGAGGATAACGCATGTTAGGTCTGGGATAGGTCTGGGATTTGTCCTCTTCAGGCTCATAGTTTCGCGTTTGTCACATACTTGTTGAACAGATTCTGGATTTTTTCTGGTTTGGATCAGGTAGTAATGTGGTACCACACTGAAACAGTCCATAAATCCTGGTTTCGATCAATATTTTAGAGGATAACGCATGTTATGTCTAGGTTAGGCCTGGGATTTGCCCTAATCAGGCTCAAACTTTCGCATATTTCTCATACTTGATGGCTATATCCTGGGCTTTTTCTGGATTGGCTCACGTACTAATGTGGTACAACACTGAAACAGTCCATTAAACCCGGCTGCGATCAATATTTTAGAGAATAACGCATGTTAGGTCTAGGTTAGGTCTGGGATTTGCTCTCATCAGGCTCGTACTTTCGCATATTTCTCATAGCTGATGGCCAGATTCTGGTCTTTTTCTGGTTTGGATCACGTAGTAATGTGGTTCCACACTGAAACAGTCGAATAAAACAGGTTTCGATCAATATTTTAGAGGATATCGCACGTTAGGACTAGGTTAGGCCTGGGATTTGCGTTCATCAGGGTCACACTTTCGCGTTTTTCACATACTTGTTGAACAGATCCCTGGCTCATTCTGGTTTGGATCATGTACTAATGTGGTACCACACTGAAACAGTCCATTAAACCTGGTTTCGATCAATATTTTAGAGGATAACGCATGTTATGTCTGGGATAGGTCTGGGATTTGCCCCCATCAGGCTCATAGTTTCGCGTTTTTCGCATACTTGTTGAACAGATCCTGGGTTTTTCTGGTTTGGATCACGTAGTAATGTGGTACCACACTGAAACAGTCCATTAAACCTGGTTTCGATCAATATCTTTGAGGGTAACGCATGTTAGGTCTAGGTTAGGCCTGGGATTTTCCCTCATCAGACACATACATTCGCATTCATCACATACTTGTTGAACGGATCCTGGGTTTTTTCTGGTTTGGATCACGTAGCAATGTGGTACCACACTGAAACAGTCGATTAAAACAGGTTTCTGTGAATATTTTAGTTGATAACGCAAGTTATGTCTGGGATAGGTCCGGGATTTGCTCTCATCAGGGTCATATTTTCGCATTTTTCACATAATTGTTGAACAGATCCCTGGCTTTTTCTAGATTGGATCAGGTAGTAATGTGGTACCACACTGAAACAGTCCATTAAACCTGGTTTCGATCAATATTTATGAGGGTAACGCATGTTAGGTCTAGGTTAGGCCTGGGATTTTCCCTCATCAGACACATACTTTCGCATTCATCACATACTTGTTGAAAGGATCCTGGGTTTTTTCTAGTTTGGATCACGTAGTAATGTGGTACCACAATGAAACATTTAATTAAACCTGGTCTTGATAAATATTTTAGAGGATAACGCATGTTAGGTATGGGTTAGGTCTAGGATTTGCCCTCAGCGGTCTCATACTATCGCATATTTCTTATACTTGATGGCTAGATCCTGGGCTTTTTCTCGATTGGATCATGTAGTATTGTGGTATCACACTGAAACATTCAATTAAACCTGGTTTCGATCATTATTTTAGAGGATAACGCATGTTAGGTCTGGGATAGGTCCGGGATTTGCCCTCATCAGGGTCATATTCTCGCATTTTTCACATAATTGTTGAACAGATCCCTGGCTTCTTCTGGATTGGATCAGGTAGTAATGTGGTATCACACTGAAACAGTCGATTAAACCTGGTCTTGATAAATATTTTAGAGGATAACGCATGTTAGGTCTGGGATAGGTCTGGGATTTGTCCTCTTCAGGCTCATAGTTTCGCGTTTGTCACATACTTGTTGAACAGATTCTGGATTTTTTCTGGTTTGGATCAGGTAGTAATGTGGTACCACACTGAAACAGTCCATAAATCCTGGTTTCGATCAATATTTTAGAGGATAACGCATGTTATGTCTAGGTTAGGCCTGGGATTTGCCCTAATCAGGCTCAAACTTTCGCATATTTCTCATACTTGATGGCTATATCCTGGGCTTTTTCTGGATTGGCTCACGTACTAATGTGGTACAACACTGAAACAGTCCATTAAACCCGGCTGCGATCAATATTTTAGAGAATAACGCATGTTAGGTCTAGGTTAGGTCTGGGATTTGCTCTCATCAGGCTCGTACTTTCGCATATTTCTCATAGCTGATGGCCAGATTCTGGTCTTTTTCTGGTTTGGATCACGTAGTAATGTGGTTCCACACTGAAACAGTCGAATAAAACAGGTTTCGATCAATATTTTAGAGGATATCGCACGTTAGGACTAGGTTAGGCCTGGGATTTGCGTTCATCAGGGTCACACTTTCGCGTTTTTCACATACTTGTTGAACAGATCCCTGGCTCATTCTGGTTTGGATCATGTACTAATGTGGTACCACACTGAAACAGTCCATTAAACCTGGTTTCGATCAATATTTTAGAGGATAACGCATGTTATGTCTGGGATAGGTCTGGGATTTGCCCCCATCAGGCTCATAGTTTCGCGTTTTTCGCATACTTGTTGAACAGATCCTGGGTTTTTCTGGTTTGGATCACGTAGTAATGTGGTACCACACTGAAACAGTCCATTAAACCTGGTTTCGATCAATATTTTAGAGGATAACGCATGTTAGGTCTGGGATTGGTCCGGGATTTGCCCTCATCAGGGTCATATTTTCGGATTTTTCACATACTTGTTGCACAGATCCTGGGTTTTTTCTGCTTTGGGTCACGAAGTAATGTGGTTCCACACTGAAACAGTCCATTAAACCTGGTTTTGATCAATATTTTAGAGGATAACGCATGTTATGTCTGGGATAGGTCTGGGATTTGCCCTCTTCAGGTTCATAGTTTCGCGTTTTTCACATACTTGTTGAACAGATTCTGGGTTTTATCTGGTTTGGATCACGTAGTAATGTGGTACCATACTGAAACAGTCCATTAAACCTGGTTTCGATCAATATTTTAGAGGATAACGCATGTTATGTCTGGGATAGGTCTGGGATTTGCCCTCATCAGGCTCATAGTTTCGCGTTTATCACATACTTGTTGAACAGATCCTGGGTTTTTCTTGTTTGGATCACGTAGTAATGTGGTACCACACTGAAACAGTCCATTAAGCCTGGTTTCGATCAATATTTTTGAGGGTAACGCATGTTAGGTCAAGGTTAGGCCTGGGATTTTCCCTCATCAGACACATACTTTCGCATTCATCACATACATGTTGAACGGATCCTGGGTTTTTTCTGGTTTGGATCACGTAGTAATGTGGTTCCACACTGATACTGTCCATTAAACCTGGTTTCGATCAATATTTAAGAGGATAACGCATGTTAGGTCTGGGATAGGTCTGGGATTTGCCCTCTTCAGGCTCATAGTTTCGCGGTTTTCACATACTTGTTGGACAGATTCTGGATTTTTTCTGGTTTGGATCACGTAGTAATGTGGTACCACACTGAAACAGTCCATAAAACCTGGTTTCGATCAATATTTTAGAGGATAACGCATGTTATGTCTAGGTTAGGCCTGGGATTTGCCCTAATCAGGCTCAAACTTTCGCATATTTCTCATACTTGATGGCTATATCCTGGGCTTTTTCTGGATTGGCTCACGTACTAATGTGGTACAACACTGAAACAGTCAATTTAAACAGGTTTCTGTGAATATTTTAGATGATAACGCAAGTTATGTCTGGGATAGGTCTGGGGTTTGCCCTCGTCAGGCTCATAGTTTCGCGCTTTTCACATACTTGTTGAACAGATTCTGGGTTTTATCTGGTTTGGATCACGTAGTAATGTGGTACCACACTGAAACAGTCCATTAAACCTGGTTTCGATCAATATTTTAGAGGATAACGCATGTTATGTCTGGGATAGGTCTGGGATTTGCCCTCATCAGGCTCATAGTTTCGCGTTTTTCACATACTTGTTGAACAGATCCTGGGTTTTTCTGGTTTGGATCACGTAGTAATGTGGTACCACACTGAAACAGTAAATTGAACCTGGTTTCGATCAATATTTTAGAGGATAACGCAAGTTCGGTCTGGGATAGGTCCGGGATTTGCCCTCATCAGGGTCATATCTTCGCATTTTTCACATACTTGTTGAACAGATCCCTGGCTTTTTCTGGATTGAATCACGTAGTAATGTGGTACCACACTGAAACAGTCCATTAAACCTGGTTTCGATCAATATTTTAGAGAATAACGCATGTTAGGTCTTGGTTAGGTTTGGGAATTGCCCTCATCAAGGTGATACTTTCGCATTTTTCACATACTTGTTGAACAGATCCTGGGTTTTTTTCTGGTTTGGATCACGTAGTAATGTGGTACCACACTGAAACATTCAATTAAGTCTGGTCTTGATAAATATTTTAGAGGATAACGCATGTTAGGTCTGGGTTAGGTCTAGGATTTGCCCTCAGCGGGCTCATACTATCGCACATTTCTCATACTTGATGGCTAGATCCTGGGCTTTTTCTGGATTGGATCAGGTAGTAATGTGGTATCACACTGAAACATTCAATTAAACCTGGTTTCGATCAATATTTTAGAGGATATCGCATGTTATGGTTAGGTTAGACCTGGGATTTGCCCTCATCAGATACATATTTTCGCGTTCTACACATACCTGTTCATCAGATCCTGGGTATTTTTCTGGTATGGATCAGGTAGTAATGTGGTACCATACTGAAACAGTCGATTAAACCTGGGTTCGATCAATATTTTTGAGGATAGCGCATGTTAGGTCTTTGTTAGGCCTGGGATTTTCTCTCATCAGACAAATACTTTCGCATTCTCCACATACTTGTTGAACGGATTCTGGGCTTTTTCTGGTTTGGATCACGTAGTAAGGCGGTACCACACTGAAAAATTCAATTAAACCTGGTTTCGATCAATATTTTTGAGGATAACGCATGTTATGTCTGGGATAGGTCTGGGATTTGCCCCCATCAGGCTCATAGTTTCGCGTTTTTCACATACTTGTTGAACACATCCTGGGTTTTTCTTGTTTGGATCACGTAGTAATGTGGTACCACACTGAAACAGTCCATTAAACCTGGTTTCGATCAATATTTTTGAGGGTAACGCATGTTAGGTCAAGGTTAGGCCTGGGATTTTCCCTCATCAGACACATACTTTCGCATTCATCACATACTTGTTGAACAGATTCTGGCTTTTTTCTGGTTTGGATCAGGTAGTAATGTGGTACCACACCGAAACAGTCCATTAAACCTGGTTTCGATCAATATTTTAGAGGATAACGCATGTTATGTCTGGGATAGGTCTGGGATTTGCCCTCATCAGGCTCATAGTTTCGCGTTTTTCACATACTTGTTGAACTGATCCTGGGTTTTTCTGGTTTGGATCACGTAGTAATGTGGTACCACACTGAAACAGTCCATTAAACCTGGTTTCGATCAATATCTTTGAGGGTAACGCATGTTAGGTCAAGGTTAGGCCTGGGATTTTCCCTCATCAGACACATACTTTCGCATTCATCACATACATGTTGAACGGATCCTGGGTTTTTTCTGGTTTGGATCACGTAGTAATGTGGTTCCACACTGATACTGTCCATTAAACCTGGTTTCGATCAATATTTAAGAGGATAACGCATGTTAGGTCTGGGATAGGTCTGGGATTTGCCCTCTTCAGGCTCATAGTTTCGCGTTTTTCACATACTTGTTGGACAGATTCTGGATTTTTTCTGGTTTGGATCACGTAGTAATGTGGTACCACACTGAAACAGTCCATAAAACCTGGTTTCGATCAATATTTTAGAGGATAACGCATGTTATGTCTAGGTTAGGCCTGGGATTTGCCCTAATCAGGCTCAAACTTTCGCATATTTCTCATACTTGATGGCTATATCCTGGGCTTTTTCTGGATTGGCTCACGTACTAATGTGGTACAACACTGAAACAGTCAATTTAAACAGGTTTCTGTGAATATTTTAGATGATAACGCAAGTTATGTCTGGGATAGGTCTGGGGTTTGCCCTCGTCAGGCTCATAGTTTCGCGCTTTTCACATACTTGTTGAACAGATTCTGGGTTTTATCTGGTTTGGATCACGTAGTAATGTGGTACCACACTGAAACAGTCCATTAAACCTGGTTTCGATCAATATTTTAGAGGATAACGCATGTTATGTCTGGGATAGGTCTGGGATTTGCCCTCATCAGGCTCATAGTTTCGCGTTTTTCACATACTTGTTGAACAGATCCTGGGTTTTTCTTGTTTGGATCACGTAGTAATGTGGTACCACACTGAAACAGTCCATTAAACCTGGTTTCGATCAATATTTTTGAGGGTAACGCATGTTAGGTCAAGGTTAGGCCTGGGATTTTCCCTCATCAGACACATACTTTCGCATTCATCACATACATGTTGAACGGATCCTGGGTTTTTTCTGGTTTGGAACACGTAGAAATGTGGTTCCACACTGATACTGTCCATTAAACCTGGTTTCGATCAATATTTAAGAGGATAACGCATGTTAGGTCTGGGATAGGTCTGGGATTTGCCCTCTTCAGGCTCATAGTTTCGCGTTTTTCACATACTTCTTGAACAGATTCTGGATTTTTTCTGGTTTGGATCACGTAGTAATGTGGTACCACACTGAAACAGTCCATTAAACCTGGTTTCGATCAATATTTTTGAGGGTAACGCATGTTAGGTCTAGGTTAGGCCTGGGATTTGCCCTCTTCAGGCTCATAGGTTCGCGTTTTTCACATACTTGTTGAACAGATTCTGGCTTTTTTCTGGTTTGGATCAGGTAGTAATGTGGTACCACACCGAAACAGTCCATTAAACCTGGTTTCGATCAATATTTTAGAGGATAACGCATGTTATGTCTGGGATAGGTCTGGGATTTGCCCTCATCAGGCTCATAGTTTCGCGTTTTTCACATACTTGTTGAACTGATCCTGGGTTTTTCTGGTTTGGATCACGTAGTAATGTGGTACCACACTGAAACAGTCCATTAAACCTGGTTTCGATCAATATCTTTGAGGGTAACGCATGTTAGGTCAAGGTTAGGCCTGGGATTTTCCCTCATCAGACACATACTTTCGCATTCATCACATACATGTTGAACGGATCCTGGGTTTTTTCTGGTTTGGATCACGTAGTAATGTGGTTCCACACTGATACTGTCCATTAAACCTGATTTCGATCAATATTTAAGAGGATAACGCATGTTAGGTCTGGGATAGGTCTGGGATTTGCCCTCTTCAGGCTCATAGTTTCGCGTTTTTCACATACTTGTTGGACAGATTCTGGATTTTTTCTGGTTTGGATCACGTAGTAATGTGGTACCACACTGAAACAGTCCATAAAACCTGGTTTCGATCAATATTTTAGAGGATAACGCATGTTATGTCTAGGTTAGGCCTGGGATTTGCCCTAATCAGGCTCAAACTTTCGCATATTTCTCATACTTGATGGCTATATCCTGGGCTTTTTCTGGATTGGCTCACGTACTAATGTGGTACAACACTGAAACAGTCAATTTAAACAGGTTTCTGTGAATATTTTAGATGATAACGCAAGTTATGTCTGGGATAGGTCTGTGGTTTGCCCTCGTCAGGCTCATAGTTTCGCGCTTTTCACATACTTGTTGAACAGATTCTGGGTTTTATCTGGTTTGGATCACGTAGTAATGTGGTACCACACTGAAACAGTCCATTAAACCTGGTTTCGATCAATATTTTAGAGGATAACGCATGTTATGTCTGGGATAGGTCTGGGATTTGCCCTCATCAGGCTCATAGTTTCGCGTTTTTCACATACTTGTTGAACAGATCCTGGGTTTTTCTGGTTTGGATCACGTAGTAATGTGGTACCACACTGAAACAGTAAATTGAACCTGGTTTCGATCAATATTTTAGAGGATAACGCAAGTTCGGTCTGGGATAGGTCCGGGATTTGCCCTCATCAGGGTCATATCTTCGCATTTTTCACATACTTGTTGAACAGATCCCTGGCTTTTTCTGGATTGAATCACGTAGTAATGTGGTACCACACTGAAACAGTCCATTAAACCTGGTTTCGATCAATATTTTAGAGAATAACGCATGTTAGGTCTTGGTTAGGTTTGGGAATTGCCCTCATCAAGGTGATACTTTCGCATTTTTCACATACTTGTTGAACAGATCCTGGGTTTTTTTCTGGTTTGGATCACGTAGTAATGTGGTACCACACTGAAACATTCAATTAAGTCTGGTCTTGATAAATATTTTAGAGGATAACGCATGTTAGGTCTGGGTTAGGTCTAGGATTTGCCCTCAGCGGGCTCATACTATCGCACATTTCTCATACTTGATGGCTAGATCCTGGGCTTTTTCTGGATTGGATCAGGTAGTAATGTGGTATCACACTGAAACATTCAATTAAACCTGGTTTCGATCAATATTTTAGAGGATATCGCATGTTATGGTTAGGTTAGACCTGGGATTTGCCCTCATCAGATACATATTTTCGCGTTCTACACATACCTGTTCATCAGATCCTGGGTATTTTTCTGGTATGGATCAGGTAGTAATGTGGTACCATACTGAAAAAGTCGATTAAACCTGGGTTCGATCAATATTTTTGAGGATAGCGCATGTTAGGTCTTTGTTAGGCCTGGGATTTTCTCTCATCAGACAAATACTTTCGCATTCTCCACATACTTGTTGAACGGATTCTGGGTTTTTTCTGGTTTGGATCACGTAGTAAGGCGGTACCACACTGAAAAATTCAATTAAACCTGGTTTCGATCAATATTTTTGAGGATAACGCATGTTATGTCTGGGATAGGTCTGGGATTTGCCCCCATCAGGCTCATAGTTTCGCGTTTTTCACATACTTGTTGAACAGATCCTGGGTTTTTCTTGTTTGGATCACGTAGTAATGTGGTACCACACTGAAACAGTCCATTAAACCTGGTTTCGATCAATATTTTTGAGGGTAACGCATGTTAGGTCAAGGTTAGGCCTGGGATTTTCCCTCATCAGACACATACTTTCGCATTCATCACATACATGTTGAACGGATCCTGGGTTTTTTCTGGTTTGGAACACGTAGAAATGTGGTTCCACACTGATACTGTCCATTAAACCTGGTTTCGATCAATATTTAAGAGGATAACGCATGTTAGGTCTGGGATAGGTCTGGGATTTGCCCTCTTCAGGCTCATAGTTTCGCGTTTTTCACATACTTCTTGAACAGATTCTGGATTTTTTCTGGTTTGGATCACGTAGTAATGTGGTACCACACTGAAACAGTCCATTCAACCTGGTTTCGATCAATATTTTTGAGGGTAACGCATGTTAGGTCTAGGTTAGGCCTGGGATTTGCCCTCTTCAGGCTCATAGGTTCGCGTTTTTCACATACTTGTTGAACAGATTCTGGCTTTTTTCTGGTTTGGATCAGGTAGTAATGTGGTACCACACCGAAACAGTCCATTAAACCTGGTTTCGATCAATATTTTAGAGGATAACGCATGTTATGTCTGGGATAGGTCTGGGATTTGCCCTCATCAGGCTCATAGTTTCGCGTTTTTCACATACTTGTTGAACTGATCCTGGGTTTTTCTGGTTTGGATCACGTAGTAATGTGGTACCACACTGAAACAGTCCATTAAACCTGGTTTCGATCAATATCTTTGAGGGTAACGCATGTTAGGTCTAGGTTAGGCCTGGGATTTTCCCTCATCAGACACATACTTTCGCATTCATCACATACTTGTTGAACGGATCCTGGGTTTTTTCTGGTTTGGATCACGTAACAATGTGGTACCACACTGAAACAGTCCATTAAACCTGGTTTCGATCAATATTTTAGAGGATAACGCATGTTAGGTCTGGGATAGGCCCGGGATTTGCCCTCATCAGGCTCATAGTTTCGCGTTTTTCACATACTTGTTGAACAGATCCTGGGTTTTTCTGGTTTGGATCACGTAGTAATGTGGTACCACACTGAAACAGTCCATTAAACCTGGTTTCGATCAATATTTTTGAGGGTAACGCATGTTAGATCTAGGTTAGGCCTGGGATTTGCCCTCTTCAGGCTCATAGGTTCGCGTTTTTCACATACTTGTTGAACAGATTCTGGTTTTTTTCTGGTTTGGATCACGTAGTAATGTGGTACCACACCGAAACAGTCCATTAAATCTGGTTTCGATCAATATTTTACAGGATAACGCATGTTATGTCTGGGATAGGTCTGGGATTTGCCCTCATCAGGCTCATAGTTTCGCGTTTTTCACTTACTTGTTGTACAGATCCTGTGTTTTTCTGGTTTGGATCACGTAGTAATGTGGTACCACACTGAAACAGTCCATTAAACCTGGTTTCGATCAATATCTTTGAGGGTAACGCATGTTAGGTCTAGGTTAGGCCTGGGATTTTCCCTCATCAGACACATACTTTCGCATTCATCACATACTTGTTGAACGGATCCTGGGTTTTTTCTGGTTTGGATCACGTAGCAATGTGGTACCACACTGAAACAGACGATTAAAACAGGTTTCTGTGAATATTTTAGTTGATAACGCAAGTTATGTCTGGGATAGGTCTGGGATTTGCCCTCGTCAGGCTCATGCTTTCGCATTCTTCACATACTAGTTGTACAGATCCTGGGTTTTTCTGGTTTGGATCACGTAGAAATGTGGTACCACACTGAAACAGTCCATTAAACCTGGTTTCGATCAATATTTTTGAGGGTAACGCATGTTAGGTCTAGGTTAGGCCTGGGATTTTCCCTCATCAGACACATACTTTCGCATTCATCACATACTTGTTGAAAGGATCCTGGGTTTTTTCTTGTTTGGATCACGTAGTAATGTGGTACCACAATGAAACATTCAATTAAACCTGGTTTCGATCAATATTTTTGAGGGTAACGCATGTTAGGTCTAGGTTAGGCCTGGGATTTGCCCTCTTCAGGCTCATAGGTTCGCGTTTTTCACATACTTGTTGATCAGATTCTGGTTTTTTTCTGGTTTGGATCACTTAGTAATGTGGTACCACACCGAAACAGTCCATTAAACCTGGTTTCGATCAATATTTTAGAGGATAACGCATGTTAGGTCTGGGATAGGTCCGGGATTTGCCCTCATCAGGGTCATATTTTCGCATTTTTCACATAATTGTTGAACAGATCCCTGGCTTTTTCTAGATTGGATCAGGTAGTAATGTGGTACCACACTGAAACAGTCCATAAAACCTGGTTTCGATCAATATTTATGAGGGTAACGCATGTTAGGTCTAGGTTAGGCCTGGGATTTTCCCTCATCAGACACATACTTTCGCATTCATCACATACTTGTTGAAAGAATCCTGGGTTTTTTCTAGTTTGGATCACGTAGTAATGTGGTACCACAATGAAACATTCAATTAAACCTGGTCTTGATAAATATTTTAGAGGATAACGCATGTTAGGTATGGGTTAGGTCTAGGATTTGCCCTCGGCGGTCTCATACTATCGCATATTTCTTATACTTGATGGCTAGATCCTGGGCTTTTTCTGGATTGGATCATGTAGTAATGTGGTATCACACTGAAACATTCAATTAAACCTGGTTTCGATCATTATTTTAGAGGATAACGCATGTTATATCTAGGTTAGGCCTAGGATTTGCCCTCATCAGACACATACTTTCGCGTTTTTCACTTACTTGTTGAACAGATCCTGTGTTTTTCTGGTTTGGATCACGTAGTAATGTGGTACCACACTGAAACAGTCCATTAAACCTGGTTTCGATCAATATTTTTGAGGGTAACGCATGTTAGGTCTAGGTTAGGCCTGGGATTTTCCCTCATCAGACACATACTTTCGCATTCATCACATACTTGTTGAAAGGATCCTGGGTTTTTTCTTGTTTGGATCACGTAGCAATGTGGTACCGCACCGAAACAGTCCATTAAACCTCGTTTCGATCAATATTTTAGAGGATAACGCATGTTAGGTCTGGGATAGGTCCGGGATTTGCCCTCATCAGGGTCATATTCTCGCATTTTTCACATAATTGTTGAACAGATCCCTGGCTTCTTCTGGATTGGATCAGGTAGTAATGTGGTATCACTCTGAAACAGTCGATTAAACCTGGTCTTGATAAATATTTTAGAGGATAACGCATGTTAGGTCTGGGTTAGGTCTAGGAATTGCCCTAATCAGGCTCCTAATTTCGCATATTTCTCATACCTCATGGCTAGATCCTGGGCTATTTCTGGATTGGATCACGTAGTAATGTGGTACCACACTGAAACAGTCGATTAAAACAGGTTTCTGTGAATATTTTAGATCATAACGCAAGTTATGTCTGGGATAGGTCTGGGATTTGCCCTCGTCAGGCTCATACTTTCGCATTCTTCACATACTAGTTGTACAGATCCTGGGTTTTTCTGGTTTGGATCACGTAGTAATGTGGTACCACACCGAAACAGTCCATTAAACCTGGTTTCGATCAATATTTTAGAGGATAACGCATGTTATGTCTGGGATAGGTCTGGGATTTGCCCTCATCAGGCTCATAGTTTCGCGTTTTTCACATACTTGTTGAACAGATCCTGGGTTTTTCTGGTTTGGATCACGTAGTAATGTGGTACCACACTGAAACAGTCCATTAAACCTGGTTTCGATCAATATCTTTGAGGGTAACGCATGTTAGGTCTAGGTTAGGCCTGGGATTTTCCCTCATCAGACACATACTTTCGCATTCATCACATACTTGTTGAACGGATCCTGGGTTTTTTCTGGTTTGGATCACGTAACAATGTGGTACCACACTGAAACAGTCCATTAAACCTGGTTTCGATGAATATTTTAGAGGGTAACGCATGTTAGGTCTGGGATAGGTCCGGGATTTGCCCTCATCAGGGTCATATTTTCGCATTTTTCACATAATTGTTGAACAGATTCCTGGCTTTTTCTGGATTGGATCAGGTAGTAATGTGGTATCACACTGAAACAGTCGATTAAACCTGGTCTTGATAAATATTTTGGAGTATAACGCATGTTAGGTCTGGGTTAGGTCTAGGATTTGCCCTAATCAGGCTCCTAATTTCGCATATTTCTCATACTTCATGGCTAGATCCTGGGCTTTTTCTGGATTGGATCACGTAGTAATGTGGTACCACACTGAAACAGTCGATTAAAAGAGGTTTCTGTGAATATTTTAGTTGATAACGCAAGTTATGTCTGGGATAGGTCTGGGATTTGCCCTCGTCAGGCTCATACTTTCGCAGTCTTCACATACTAGTTGTACAGATCCTGGGTCTTTCTGGTTTGGATCACGTAGTAATGTGGTACCACACTGAAACAGTCCATTAAACCTGGTTTCGATCAACATTTTAGAGGATAACGCATGTTAGGTCGGGGATAGGTCCGGGATTTGCCCTCATCAGGGTCATATTTTCGCATTTTTCACAGAATTGTTGAACAGATCCCTGGCTTTTTCTGGATTGGATCAGGTAGTAATGTGGTATCACACTGAAACAGTCGATTAAACCTGGTTTTGATAAATATTTTAGAGGATAACGCATGTTAGGTCTGGGTTAGGTATAGCATTTGCCCTAATCAGGCTCCTAATTTCGCATATTTCTCATACTTCATGGCTGGATCCCGGGCTTTTTCTGGATTGGATCACGTAGTAATGTGGTACCACACTGAAACAGTCCATTAAACCTGGTTTCGATCAATATTTTAGTGGATAACGCATGTTATGTCTGGGATAGGTCTGGGATTTGCCCTCATCAGGCTCATAGTTTCGCGTTTTTCACATACTTGTTGAACAGATCCTGGGTTTTTCTGGTTTGGATCACGTAGTAATGTGGTACCACACTGGAACAGTCCATTAAACCTGGTTTCGATCAACATTTTAGAGGATAACGCATGTTAGGTCGGGGATAGGTCCGGGATTTGCCCTCATCAGGGTCATATTTTCGCATTTTTCACAGAATTGTTGAACAGATCCCTGGCTTTTTCTGGATTGGATCAGGTAGTAATGTGGTATCACACTGAAACAGTCGATTAAACCTGGTTTTGATAAATATTTTAGAGGATAACGCATGTTAGGTCTGGGTTAGGTATAGCATTTGCCCTAATCAGGCTCCTAATTTCGCATATTTCTCATACTTCATGGCTGGATCCCGGGCTTTTTCTGGATTGGATCACGTAGTAATGTGGTACCACACTGAAACAGTCCATTAAACCTGGTTTCGATCAATATTTTAGTGGATAACGCATGTTATGTCTGGGATAGGTCTGGGATTTGCCCTCATCAGGCTCATAGTTTCGCGTTTTTCACATACTTGTTGAACAGATCCTGGGTTTTTCTGGTTTGGATCACGTAGTAATGTGGTACCACACTGGAACAGTCCATTAAACCTGGTTTCGATCAATATTTTTGAGGGTAACGCATGTTAGGTCTAGGTTAGGCCTGGGATTTGCCCTCTTCAGGCTCATAGGTTCGCGTTTTTCACATACTTGTTGAACAGATTCTGGTTTTTTTCTGGTTTGGATCACGTAGTAATGTGGTACCACACCGAAACAGTCCATTAAACCTGGTTTCGATCAATATTTTACAGGATAACGCATGTTATGTCTGGGATAGGTCTGGGATTTGCCCTCATCAGGCTCATAGTTTCGCGTTTTTCACTTACTTGTTGTACAGATCCTTGGTTTTTCTGGTTTGGATCACGTAGTAATGTGGTACCACACTGAAACAGTCCATTAAACCTGGTTTCGATCAATATTTTAGAAGGTAACGCATGATAGGTCTTGGTTAGTTCTGGGATTTGCTCTGATCAGGCTCGTACTTTCGCATATTTCTCATAGTTGATGGCCAGATTCTGGGCGTTTTCTGGTTTGGATGACGTAGTAATGTGGTACTACACTTTAGCAGTCCATTAAACCTGGTTTCGATCAATATTTTACAGGATAACGCGTGTTATGTCTGGGATAGGTCTGGGATTTGCCCTCATCAGGCTCATAGTTTCGCGTTTTTCACATACTTGTTGAACAGATCCTGGGTTTTTCTGGTTTGGATCACGTAGTAATGTGGTACCACACTGAAACAGTCCATTAAACCTGGTTTCGATCAATATTTTAGAAGGTAACGCATGTTAGGTCTTGGTTAGTTCTGGGATTTGCTCTGATCAGGCTCGTACTTTCGCATATTTCTCATAGTTGATGGCCAGATTCTGGGCGTTTTCTGGTTTGGATGACGTAGTACTGTGGTACTACACTTTAGCAGTCCATTAAACCTGGTTTCGATCAACATTTTAGAGGATAACGCATGTTATGTCTGGGATAGGTCTGGGATTTGCCCCCATCAGGCTCTTAGTTTCGCGTTTTTCACATACTTGTTGAGCAGATCCTGGGTTTTTCTGGTTTGGATCACGTAGTAATGTGGTACCACACTGAAACAGTCCATTAAACCTGGTTTCGATCAATATCTTTGAGGGTAACGCATGTTAGGTCTAGGTTAGGCCTGGGATTTTCCCTCATCAGACACATACTTTCGCATTCATCACATACTTGTTGAACGGATCCTGGGTTTTTTCTGGTTTGGATCACGTAGCAATGTGGTACCACACTGAAGCAGTCGATTAAAACAGGATTCTGTGAATATTTTAGTTGATAACGCAAGTTATGTCTGGGATAGGTCTGGGATTTGCCCTCGTCAGGCTCATGCTTTCGCATTCTTCACATACTAGTTGTACAGATCCTGGGTTTTTCTGGTTTGGATCACGTAGCAATGTGGTACCACACTGAAACAGTCCATTAAACCTGGTTTCGATCAATATTTTTGAGGGTAACGCATGTTAGGTCTAGGTTAGGCCTGGGATTTTCCCTCATCAGACACATACTTTCGCATTCATCACATACTTGTTGAAAGGATCCTGGGTTTTTTCTAGTTTGGATCACGTAGTAATGCGGTACCACAATGAAACATTCAATTAAACCTGGTTTCGATCAATATTTTTGAGGGTAACGCATGTTAGGTCTAGGTTAGGCCTGGGATTTGCCCTCTTCAGGCTCATAGGTTCGCGTTTTTCACATACTTGTTGATCAGATTCTGGTTTTTTTCTGGTTTGGATCACTTAGTAATGTGGTACCACACCGAAACAGTCCATTAAATCTGGTTTCGATCAATATTTTACAGGATAACGCATGTTATGTCTGGGATAGGTCTGGGATTTGCCCTCATCAGGCTCATAGTTTCGCGTTTTTCACTTACTTGTTGTACAGATCCCGTGTTTTTCTGGTTTGGATCACGTAGTAATGTGGTACCACACTGAAACAGTCCATTAAACCTGGTTTCGATCAATATCTTTGAGGGTAACGCATGTTAGGTCTAGGTTAGGCCTGGGATTTTCCCTCATCAGACACATACTTTCGCATTCATCACATACTTGTTGAACGGATCCTGGGTTTTTTCTGGTTTGGATCACGTAGCAATGTGGTACCACACTGAAGCAGTCGATTAAAACAGGATTCTGTGAATATTTTAGTTGATAACGCAAGTTATGTCTGGGATAGGTCTGGGATTTGCCCTCGTCAGGCTCATGCTTTCGCATTCTTCACATACTAGTTGTACAGATCCTGGGTTTTTCTGGTTTGGATCACGTAGCAATGTGGTACCACACTGAAACAGTCCATTAAACCTGGTTTCGATCAATATTTTTGAGGGTAACGCATGTTAGGTCTAGGTTAGGCCTGGGATTTTCCCTCATCAGACACATACTTTCGCATTCATCACATACTTGTTGAAAGGATCCTGGGTTTTTTCTAGTTTGGATCACGTAGTAATGCGGTACCACAATGAAACATTCAATTAAACCTGGTTTCGATCAATATTTTTGAGGGTAACGCATGTTAGGTCTAGGTTAGGCCTGGGATTTGCCCTCTTCAGGCTCATAGGTTCGCGTTTTTCACATACTTGTTGATCAGATTCTGGTTTTTTTCTGGTTTGGATCACTTAGTAATGTGGTACCACACCGAAACAGTCCATTAAACCTGGTTTCGATCAATATTTATGAGGGTAACGCATGTTAGGTCTAGGTTAGGCCTGGGATTTTCCCTCATCAGACACATACTTTCGCATTCATCACATACTTGTTGAAAGGATCCTGGGTTTTTCTGGTTTGGATCACGTAGTAATGTGGTACCACACCGAAACAGTCCATTAAATCTGGTTTCGATCAATATTTTACAGGATAACACATGTTATGTCTGGGATAGGTCTGGGATTTGCCCTCATCAGGCTCATAGTTTCGCGTTTTTCACTTACTTGTTGTACAGATCCTGTGTTTTTCTGGTTTGGATCACGTAGTAATGTGGTACCACACTGAAACAGTCCATTAAACCTGGTTTCGATCAATATCTTTGAGGGTAACGCATGTTAGGTCTAGGTTAGGCCTGGGATTTTCCCTCATCAGACACATACATTCGCATTCATCACATACTTGTTGAACGGATCCTGGGTTTTTTCTGGTTTGGATCACGTAGCAATGTGGTACCACACTGAAACAGTCGATTAAAACAGGTTTCTGTGAATATTTTAGTTGATAACGCAAGTTATGTCTGGGATAGGTCCGGGATTTGCTCTCATCAGGGTCATATTTTCGCATTTTTCACATAATTGTTGAACAGATCCCTGGCTTTTTCTAGATTGGATCAGGTAGTAATGTGGTACCACACTGAAACAGTCCATTAAACCTGGTTTCGATCAATATTTATGAGGGTAACGCATGTTAGGTCTAGGTTAGGCCTGGGATTTTCCCTCATCAGACACATACTTTCGCATTCATCACATACTTGTTGAAAGGATCCTGGGTTTTTTCTAGTTTGGATCACGTAGTAATGTGGTACCACAATGAAACATTCAATTAAACCTGGTCTTGATAAATATTTTAGAGGATAACGCATGTTAGGTATGGGTTAGGTCTAGGATTTGCCCTCAGCGGTCTCATACTATCGCATATTTCTTATACTTGATGGCTAGATCCTGGGCTTTTTCTCGATTGGATCATGTAGTATTGTGGTATCACACTGAAACATTCAATTAAACCTGGTTTCGATCATTATTTTAGAGGATAACGCATGTTAGGTCTGGGATAGGTCCGGGATTTGCCCTCATCAGGGTCATATTCTCGCATTTTTCACATAATTGTTGAACAGATCCCTGGCTTCTTCTGGATTGGATCAGGTAGTAATGTGGTATCACACTGAAACAGTCGATTAAACCTGGTCTTGATAAATATTTTAGAGGATAACGCATGTTAGGTCTGGGATAGGTCTGGGATTTGTCCTCTTCAGGCTCATAGTTTCGCGTTTTTCACATACTTGTTGAACAGATTCTGGATTTTTTCTGGTTTGGATGAGGTAGTAATGTGGTACCACACTGAAACAGTCCATAAATCCTGGTTTCGATCAATATTTTAGAGGATAACACATGTTATGTCTAGGTTAGGCCTGGGATTTGCCCTAATCAGGCTCAAACTTTCGCCAATTTCTCATACTTGATGGCTATATCCTGGGCTTTTTCTGGATTGGCTCACGTACTAATGTGGTACAACACTGAAACAGTCCATTAAACCCGGCTTCGATCAATATTTTAGAGAATAACGCATGTTAGGTCTAGGTTAGGTCTGGGATTTGCTCTCATCAGGCTCGTACTTTCGCATATTTCTCATAGCTGATGGCCAGATTCTGGTCTTTTTCTGGTTTGGATCACGTAGTAATGTGGTTCCACACTGAAACAGTCGAATAAAACAGGTTTCGATCAATATTTTAGAGGATATCGCACGTTAGGACTAGGTTAGGCCTGGGATTTGCGTTCATCAGGGTCACACTTTCGCGTTTTTCACATACTTGTTGAACAGATCCCTGGCTCATTCTGGTTTGGATCATGTACTAATGTGGTACCACACTGAAACAGTCCATTAAACCTGGTTTCGATCAATATTTTAGAGGATAACGCATGTTATGTCTGGGATAGGTCTGGGATTTGCCCCCATCAGGCTCATAGTTTCGCGTTTTTCACATACTTGTTGAACAGATCCTGGGTTTTTCTGGTTTGGATCACGTAGTAATGTGGTACCACACTGAAACAGTCCATTAAACCTGGTTTCGATCAATATTTTAGAGGATAACGCATGTTAGGTCTGGGATTGGTCCGGGATTTGCCCTCATCAGGGTCATATTTTCGAATTTTTCACATACTTGTTGAACAGATCCTGGGTTTTTTCTGCTTTGGGTCACGAAGTAATGTGGTTCCACACTGAAACAGTCCGTTAAACCTGGTTTTGATCAATATTTTAGAGGATAACGCATGTTATGTCTGGGATAGGTCTGGGATTTGCCCTCTTCAGGTTCATAGTTTCGCGTTTTTCACATACTTGTTGAACAGATTCTGGGTTTTATCTGGTTTGGATCACGTAGTAATGTGGTACCACACTGAAACAGTCCATTAAACCTGGTTTCGATCAATATTTTAGAGGATAACGCATGTTATGTCTGGGATAGGTCTGGGATTTGCCCTCATCAGGCTCATAGTTTCGCGTTTTTCACATACTTGTTGAACAGATCCTGGGTTTTTCTTGTTTGGATCACGTAGTAATGTGGTACCACACTGAAACAGTCCATTAAGCCTGGATTCGATCAATATTTTTGAGGGTAACGCATGTTAGGTCAAGGTTAGGCCTGGGATTTTCCCTCATCAGACACATACTTTCGCATTCATCACATACATGTTGAACGGATCCTGGGTTTTTTCTGGTTTGGATCACGTAGTAATGTGGTTCCACACTGATACTGTCCATTAAACCTGGTTTCGATCAATATTTAAGAGGATAACGCATGTTAGGTCTGGGATAGGTATGGGATTTGCCCTCTTCAGGCTCATAGTTTCGCGTTTTTCACATACTTGTTGAACAGATTCTGGATTTTTTGGTGGTTTGGATCACGTAGTAATGTGGTACCACACTGAAACAGTCCATAAAACCTGGTTTCGATCAATATTTTAGAGGATAACGCATGTTATGTCTAGGTTAGGCCTGGGATTTGCCCTAATCAGGCTCAAACTTTCGCATATTTCTCATACTTGATGGCTATATCCTGGGCTTTTTCTGGATTGGCTCACGTACTAATGTGGTACAACACTGAAACAGTCGATTTAAACAGGTTTCTGTGAATATTTTAGATGATAACGCAAGTTATGTCTGGGATAGGTCTGGGGTTTGCCCTCGTCAGGCTCATAGTTTCGCGTTTTTCACATACTTGTTGAACAGATTCTGGGTTTTATCTGGTTTGGATCACGTAGTAATGTGGTACCACACTGAAACAGTCCATTAAACCTGGTTTCGATCAATATTTTAGAGGATAACGCATGTTATGTCTGGGATAGGTCTGGGATTTGCCCTCATCAGGCTCATAGTTTCGCGTTTTTCACATACTTGTTGAACAGATCCTGGGTTTTTCTGGTTTGGATCACGTAGTAATGTGGTACCACACTGAAACAGTAAATTGAACCTGGTTTCGATCAATATTTTAGAGGATAACGCAAGTTCGGTCTGGGATAGGTCCGGGATTTGCCCTCATCAGGGTCATATCTTCGCATTTTTCACATACTTGTTGAACAGATCCCTGGCTTTTTCTGGATTGAATCACGTAGTAATGTGGTACCACACTGAAACAGTCCATTAAACCTGGTTTCGATCAATATTTTAGAGAATAACGCATGTTAGGTCTTGGTTAGGTTTGGGAATTGCCCTCATCAAGGTGATACTTTCGCATTTTTCACATAGTTGATGACCAGATTCTGGGTTTTTTCTCGTTTGGATCACGTAGTAATGTGGTGCCACACTGAAACAGTCCATTAAACCTGGTTTCGATCAATATTTTAGAGGATAACGCATGTTAAGTCTTGGTTAGTTCTGGGATTTGCTCTCATCAGGCTCGTACTTTCGCATATTTCTCATAGTTGATGACCAGATTCTGGGCTTTTTCTGTTTTGGATCACGTACTAATGTGGTACAACACTGAAACAGTCGATTAAACCTGGTCTTGATAAATATTTTAGAGGATAACGCATGTTAGGTCTGGGTTAGGTCTAGGATTTGCCGTAATCAGGCTCCTAATTTCGCATATTTCTCATACTTCATAGCTAGATCCTGGGCTTTTTCTGGATTGGATCACGTAGTAATGTGGTACCACACTGAAACAGTAAATTGAACCTGGTTTCGATCAATATTTTAGAGGATAACGCAAGTTCGGTCTGGGATAGGTCCGGGATTTGCCCTCATCAGGGTCATATCTTCGCATTTTTCACATACTTGTTGAACAGATCCCTGGCTTTTTCTGGATTGAATCACGTAGTAATGTGGTACCACACTGAAACAGTCCATTAAACCTGGTTTCGATCAATATTTTAGAGAATAACGCATGTTAGGTCTTGGTTAGGTTTGGGAATTGCCCTCATCAAGGTGATACTTTCGCATTTTTCACATACTTGTTGAACAGATCCTGGGTTTTTTCTGGTTTGGATCACGTAGTAATGTGGTACCACACTGAAACATTCAATTAAATCTGGTCTTGATAAATATTTTAGAGGATAACGCATGTTAGGTCTGGGTTAGGTCTAGGATTTGCCCTCAGCGGGCTCATACTATCGCATATTTCTCATACTTGATGGCTAGATCCTGGGCTTTTTCTGGATTGGATCATGTAGTAATGTGGTATCACACTGAAACATTCAATTAAACCTGGTTTCGATCAATATTTTAGAGGATAACGCATGTTATGGTTAGGTTAGGCCTGGGATTTGCCCTCATCAGATACATATTTTCGCGTTCTACACATACCTGTTAATCAGATCCTGGGTATTTTTCTGGTATGGATTAGGTAGTAATGTGGTACCATACTGAAACAGTCGATTAAACCTGGGTTCGATCAATATTTTTGAGGATAGCGCATGTTAGGTCTTTGTTAGGCCTGGGATTTTCTCTCATCAGACAAATACTTTCGCATTCTCCACATACTTGTTGAACGGATTCTGGGTTTTTTCTGGTTTGGATCACGTAGTAAGGCGGTACCACACTGAAACATTCAATTAAACCTGGTTTCGATCAATATTTTTGAGGATAACGCATGTTATGTGTAGGTTGGGCCTGGGATTTGCCCTCATCAGACACATACTTACGCTTTCTCCACATACTTGTTAAACAGATCCTGGGTTTTTTCTGGTTTGGATCAGGTAGTAATGTGGTACCACACTGAAACAGTCCATTAAACCTGGTTTCGATCAATATTTTAGAGGATAACGCATGTTAAGTCTTGGTTAGTTCTGGGATTTGCCCTCTTCAGGCTCATAGTTTCGCGGTTTTCACATACTTGTTGAACAGATACTGGGTTTCTTCTGGTTTGGATCACGTAGTAATGTGGTACCGCACTGAAACAGTCCATTAAACCAGGTTTCGATCAATATTTTAGAGAATAAAGCATGTTAGGTCTTGGTTAGGTCTGGGAATTGCCCTCATCAAGGTGATTCTTTCGCATTTTTCACATACTTGTTGAACAGATCCTGGGTTTTTTCTGGTTTGGATCACGTAGTAATGTGGTACCACACTGAAACATTCAATTAAATCTGGTCTTGATAAATATTTTAGAGGATAACGCATGTTACGTCTGGGTTAGGTCTAGGATTTGCCCTCAGCGGGCTCATACTATCGCATATTTCTCATACTTTATGGCTAGATCCTGGGCTTTTTCTGGATTGGATCAGGTAGTAATGTGGTATCACACTGAAACATTCAATTAAACCTGGTTTCGATCAATATTTTAGAGGATAACGCATGTTATGGTTAGGTTAGGCCTGGGATTTGCCCTCATCAGACACATATTTTCGCGTTCTACACATACCTGTTAATCAGATCCTGGGTATTTTTCTGGTTTGGATGAGGTAGTAATGTGGTACCACACTGAAACAGTCGATTAAACCTGGGTTCGATCAATATTTTTGAGGATAGCGCATGTTAGGTCCTTGTTAGGCCATCAGACACATACTTTCGCATTCTCCACATACTTGTTGAACAGATCCTGGGTTTTTTCTGGTTTGGATCACGTAGTAATGTGGTACCACACTGAAACATTCAATTAAATCTTGTCTTGATAAACATTTTAGAGGATAGCGCATGTTAGGTCTGGGTTAGGTCTAGGATTTGCCCTCAGCGGGCTCATACTATCGCATATTTCTCATACTTGATGGCTAGATCCTGGGCTTTTTCTGGATTGGATCAGGTAGTAATGTGGTATCACACTTAAACATTCAATTAAACCTGGTTTCGATCACTATTTTAGAGGATAACGCATGTTATGGTTAGGTTAGGCCTGGGATTTGCCATCATCAGACACATACTTTCGCATTCTCCACATACTTGTTGAACAGATCCTGGGTTTTTGCTAGTTTGGATCACGTAGTAATGTGGTACCACACTGAAACAGTCCATTAAACCTGGTTTCGATCAATATTTTAGAGGATAACGCAAGTTCGGTCTGGGATAGGTCCGGGATTTGCCCTCATCAGGGTCATATCTTCGCATTTTTCACATACTTGTTGAACAGATCCCTGGCTTTTTCTGGTTTGCATCACGTAGTAATGTGGTACCACACTGAAACAGTCCATTAAACCTGGTTTCGATCAGTATTTTGGAGGATAACGCATGTTATGTCTGGGATAGGCCTGGGATTTGCCATCATCAGACACTTACTTTCGCATTCTCCACATACTTGTTGAACAGATCCTGGGTTTTTTCTGGTTTGGATCACGTAGCAATGTGGTACCACACTGAAACAGTCCATTAAACCTGGTTTCGATCAATATTTTAGAGGATAACGCATGTTATGTCTAGTTTAGGCCGGGGATTTGCCCTCATCAGACACATATTTTCGCGTTCTACACATACCTGTTAATCAGATCCTGGGTATTTTTCTGGTTTGGATCAGGTAGTAATGTGGTGCCACACCGAAACAGTCGATTAAACCTGGTTTCGATCAATATTTTAGAGGATAACGCATGTTAGGTCTAGATTAGGCCTGGGATTTTCCCTCGTCAGACACATACTTTCGCATTCTTCACATAGTTGTTGAACGGATCCTGGGTTTTTCTGGATTGGATCACGTAGCAATGTGGTACCACACTGAAACAGTCGGTTAAACCTGGTCTTGATAAATATTTTAGAGGTTAACGCATGCTTGGTCTGGGTTAGGTCTAGGATTTGCCCTAATCAGGCTCATAATTTCGCATATTTCTCATACTTCATGGCTAGATCCTGGGCTTTTTCTGGATTGGATCACGTAGTAATGTGGCACCACACTGAAACAGTAAATTAAACCTGGTTTCGATCAATATTTTAGAGGATAACGCAAGTTAGGTCTGGGATAGGTCCGGGATTTGCCCTCATCAGGGTCATATCTTCGCATTTTTCACATACTTGTTGAACAGATCCCTGGCTTTTTCTGGTTTGGATCACGTAGTAATGTGGTACCACACTGAAACAGTCCATAAAACCTGGTTTCGATCAATATTTTAGAGCATAACGCATGTTATGTCTGGGACAGGCTTGGGATTTGCCGTCATGAGGCACATGCTTTCGCATTCTTCACATACTTGTTGACCAGATGCTGGGTTTACTCTGGTTTGGATCACGTAGTAATGTGGTGCCACACTGAAACAGTCCATTATACCTGGTTTCGATTAATATTTTAGAGAATGACGCATGTTAGGTCTAGGTTAGGTCTGGGATTTGCCCTCATCAGACACATACTTTCGCATTCTCCACATACTTGTTGAACAGATCCTGGGTTTTTTCTGGTTTGGATCACGTAGCAATGTGGTACCACACTGAAACAGTCGATTAAACCTGGTCTTGATAAATATTTTAGAGGATAACGCATGTTCGGTCTGGGTGAGGTCTAGGATTTGCCCTAATCAGGCTCATAATTTCGCATATTTCTCATACTTCATGGCTAGATCCTGGGCTTTTTCTGGATTGGATCACGTAGTAATGTGGCACCACACTGAAACAGTAAATTAAACCTGGTTTCGATCAATATTTTAGAGGATAACGCAAGTTAGGTCTGGGATAGGTCCGGGATTTGCCCCCATCAGGGTCATATCTTCGCATTTTTCACATACTTGTTGAACAGATCCCTGGCTTTTTCTGGTTTGGATCACGTAGTAATGTGGTACCACACTGAAACAGTCCATAAAATCTGGTTTCGATCAATATTTTAGAGCATAACGCATGTTATGTCTGGGACAGGCCTGGGATTTGCCGTCATGAGGCACATGCTTTCGCATTCTTCACATACTTGTTGACCAGATGCTGGGTTTACTCTGGTTTGGATCACGTAGTAATGTGGTGCCACACTGAAACAGTCCATTATACCTGGTTTCGATTAATATTTTAGAGAATGACGCATGTTAGGTCTAGGTTAGGTCTGGGATTTGCCCTCATCAGACACATACTTTCGCATTCTCCACATACTTGTTGAACAGATCCTGGGTTTTTTCTGGTTTGGATCACGTAGCAATGTGGTACCACACTGAAACAGTCGATTAAACCTGGTCTTGATAAATATTTTAGAGGATAACGCATGTTTGGTCTGGGTGAGGTCTAGGATTTGCCCTAATCAGGCTCATAATTTCGCATATTTCTCATACTTCATGGCTAGATCCTGGGCTTTTTCTGGATTGGATCACGTAGTAATGTGGTACCACACTGAAACAGTAAATTAAACCTGGTTTCGATCAATATTTTAGAGGATAACGCAAGTTAGGTCTGGGATAGGTCTGGGATTTGCCCTCTTCAGGCTCATAGTTTCGCGTTTTTCACATACTTGTTGAACAGATTCTGGGTTTTTTCAGGTTTAGATCACGTAGTAATGTGGTACCGCACTGAAACAGTCCATTAAACCAGGTTTCGATCAATATTTTAGAGAATAAAGCATGTGAGGTCTTGGTTAGGTCTGGGATTTGGTCTCAGCAGGCTCGTACTATCGCATATTTCCCATAGTTGATGGCCAGATTCTGGGCTTTTTCTGGTTTGGATCTCGTAGTAATGTGGTACCACACTGAAGCAGTCGATTAAAACAGGTTTCGATCAATATTTTTGAGGGTAACGCATGTTAGGTCTAGGTTAGGCCTGTGATTTTCCCTCATCAGACACATACTTTCGCATTCTTCACATACTTGTTGAACTGATCCTGGGTTTTTTCTGGTTGGGATCACGTAGCAATGTGGTACCAAACTGAAACAGTCGATTAAACCTGGTCTTGATAAATATTTTAGAGGATAGCGCATGTTAGGTCTGGGTTAGGCCTGGGATTTGCCCTCATCAGACACATACTTTCGCATTCTCCACATACTTCTTGAACAGATCCTGGGATTTTTCTGGTTTGGATCACGTAGTAATGTGGTACCACACTGAAACATTCAATTAAATCTTGTCTTGATAAACATTTTAGAGGATAGCGCATGTTAGGTCTGGGTTAGGTCTAGGATTTGCCCTAAGCGGACTCATACTATCGCATATTTCTCATACTTGATGGCTAGATACTGGGCTTTTTCTGGATTGGATCAGGTAGTAATGTGGTATCACACTGAAACATTCAATTAAACCTGGTTTCGATCAATATTTTAGAGGATAACGCCTGTTATGTCTAGGTTAGGCCTGGGATTTGCCCTCATCAGACACATACTTTCGCATTCTCCACATACTTGTTGAACAGATCCTGGGTTTTTTCTGGTTTGGATCACGTAGTAATGTGGTACCACACTGAAACATTCAATTAAATCTTGTCTTGATAAACATTTTAGAGGATAGCGCATGTTAGGTCTGGGTTAGGTCTAGGATTTGCCCTCAGCGGGCTCATACTATCGCATATTTCTCATACTTGATGGCTAGATACTGGGCTTTTTCTGGATTGGATCAGGTAGTAATGTGGTATCACACTGAAACATTCAATTAAACCTGGTTTCGATCAATATTTTAGAGGATAACGCATGTTATGGTTAGGTTAGGCCTGGGATTTGCCATCATCAGACACATACTTTCGCATTCTCCACATACTTGTTGAACAGATCCTGGGTTTTTTCTGGTTTGGATCACGTAGTAATGTGGTACCACACTGAAACATTCAATTAAATCTTGTCTTGATAAACATTTTAGAGGATAGCGCATGTTAGGTCTGGGATAGGTCTGAGATTTGCCCTCGTCAGGCTCATACTTTCGCATTCTCCACATACTTGTTGACCAGATCCTGGGTTTATTCTGGTTCGGATCACGTAGTAATGTGGTACCACACTGAAACAGTCCATTAAACCTGGTTTCGATCAATATTTTAGAGGATAACGCATGTTATGGTTAGGTTAGGCCTGGGATTTGCCCTCATCAGACACATACTTTCGCATTCTCCACATACTTGTTGCACAGATCCTGGGTTTTTTCTGGTTTGGATCACGTAGTAATGTGGTACCACACTGAAACATTCAATTGAATCTTGTCTTGATAAACATTTTAGAGGATAGCGCATGATAGGTCTGGGTTAGGTCTAGTATTTGCCCTCAGCGGGCTCATACTAT
This sequence comes from Colletes latitarsis, assembly GCF_051014445.1. Lineage (NCBI taxonomy): Eukaryota > Metazoa > Arthropoda > Insecta > Hymenoptera > Colletidae > Colletes > Colletes latitarsis. The sequence goes on along the minus strand of NC_135134.1, from coordinate 4,794,667 downwards.
CGCATATTTCTCATACTTGATGGCTAGATCCTGGGCTTTTTCTGGATTGGATCACGTAGTAATGTGGTACCACACTGAAACAGTAAATTAAACCTGGTTTCGATCAATATTTTAGAGGATAACGCAAGTTAGGTCTGGGATAAGTCCGGGATTTGCCCCCATCAGGGTCATATTTTCACATTGTTCACATACTTGTTGTACAGATCCCTGGCTTTTTCTGGTTTGGATCACGTACTAAAGTGGTACCACACTGATACTGTCCATTAAACCTGGTTTCGATCAATATTTAAGAGGATAACGCATGTTAGGTTTGGGATAGGTCTGGGATTTGCCCTCTTCAGGCTCATATTTTCGCGTTTTTCACATACTTGTTGAACAGATTCTGGGTTTTTTCTGGTTTGGATCACGTAGAAATGTTGTTCCACACTGAAACAGTCCATTAAACCAGGTTTCGATCAATATTTTAGAGAATAAAGCATGTTAGGTCTTGGTTAGGTCTGGGATTTGGTCTCATCAGGCTCGTACTTTCGCATATTTCACATAGTTGATGGCCAGATTCTGGGCTTTTTCTGGTTTGGATCTCGTAGTAATGTGGTACCAGAACTGAAACAGTCGATTAAAACAGGTTTCGATCAATATTTTTGAGAGTAGCGCATGTTAGGTCTAGGTTAGGCCTGGTATTTTCCCTCATCAGACACATACTTTCGCATTCTTCACATACTTGTTGAACGGATCCTGGGTTTTTTCTGGTTTGGATCACGTAGCAATGTGGAAGCACACTGAAACAGTCGATTAAACCTGGTCTTGATAAGTATTTTAGAGGATAACGCATGTTTGGTCTGGGTTAGGTCTAGGATTTGCCCTAATCAGGCTCATAATTTCGCATATTTCTCATACTTCATGGCTAGATCCTGGGCTTTTTCTGGTTTGGATCACGTAGTAATGTGGTACCACACTGAAACATTCAATTAAATCTGGTCTTGATAAATATTTTAGAGAATAACGCATGTTAGGTCTTGGTTAGGTCTGGGAATTGCCCTCATCAGGGTCATACTTTCGCATTTTTCACATACTTGTTGAACAGATCCTGGGTTTTTTCTGGTTTGGATCACGTAGTAATGTGGTACCACACTGAAACATTCAATTAAATCTGGTCTTGATAAATATTTTAGAGGATAACGCATGTTAGGTCTGGGTTAGGTCTAGTATTTGCCCTCAGCGGGCTCATACTATCGCATATTTCTCATACTTGATGGCTAGATCCTGGGCTTTTTCTGGATTGGATCAGGTAGTAATGTGGTATCACACTGAAACATTCAATTAAACCTGGTTTAGATCAATATTTTAGAGGATAACGCATGTTATGGTTAGGTTAGGCCTGGGATTTGCCCTCATCAGACACATACTTTCGCATTCTCCACATACTTGTTGCACAGATCCTGGGTTTTTTCTGGTTTGGATCACGTAGTAATGTGGTACCACACTGAAACATTCAATTGGATCTTGTCTTGATAAACATTTTAGAGGATAGCGCATGTTAGGTCTGGGTTAGGTCTAGGATTTGCCCTCAGCGGGCTCATACTATCGCATATTTCTCAAACTTGATGGCTAGATCCTGGGCTTTTTCTGGATTGGATCAGGTAGTAATGTGGTATCACACTGAAACATTCAATTAAACCTGGTTTAGATCAATATTTTAGAGGATAACGCATGTTATGGTTAGGTTAGGCCTGGGATTTGCCCTCATCAGACACATACTTTCGCATTCTCCACATACTTGTTGCACAGATCCTGGGTTTTTTCTGGTTTGGATCACGTAGTAATGTGGTACCACACTGAAACAGTCCATTAAACCTGGTTTCGATCAATATTTTAGAGGATAACGCAAGTTCGGTCTGGGATAGGTCCGGGATTTGCCCTCATCAGGGTCATATCTTCGCATTTTTCACATACTTGTTGAACAGATTCCTGGCTTTTTCTGGTTTGCATCACGTAGTAATGTGGTACCACACTGAAACAGTCCATTAAACCTGGTTTCGATCAGTATTTTGGATGATAACGCATGTTATGTCTGGGATAGGCCTGGGATTTGCCATCATCAGACACTTACTTTCGCATTCTCCACATACTTGTTGAACAGATCCTGGGTTTTTTCTGGTTTGGATCACGTAGCAATGTGGTACCACACTGAAACAGTCCATTAAACCTGGTTTCGATCAATATTTTAGAGGATAACGCATGTTATGTCTAGTTTAGGCCGGGGATTTGCCCTCATCAGACACATATTTCGCGTTCTACACATTCCTGTTAATCAGATCCTGGGTATTTTTCTGGTTTGGATCAGGTAGTAATGTGGTGCCACACTGAAACAGTCGATTAAACCTGGGTTCGATCAATATTTTTGAGGATAACGCATGTTAGGTCTTTGTTAGGCCTGGGATTTTCCCTCATCAGACACATACTTTCGCATTCTCCACATACTTGTTGAACGGATCCTGGGTTTCTTCTGGTTTGGATCACGTAGTAAGGCGGTACCACACTGAAACATTCAATTAAACCTGGTTTCGATCAATATTTTTGAGGATAACGCATGTTAGGTCTGGGTTAGGTCCAGGATTTGCCCTAATCAGGCTCATAATTTCGCATATTTCTCAAACTCCATGGCTAGATCCTGGGCTTTTTCTGGATTGGATCACGTAGTAATGTGGTACCACACTGAAGCAGTAAATTAAACCTGGTTTCGATCAATATTTTAGAGGATAACGCAAGTTAGGTCTGGGATAGGTCCGGGATTTGCCCTCATCAGGGTCATATCTTCGCATTTTTCACATACTTGTTGAACAGATCCCTGGCTTTTTCTGGTTTGGATCACGTAGTAATGTGGTACCACACTGAAACAGTCCATAAAACCTGGTTTCGATCAGTATTTTGGAGGATAACGCATGTTATGTCTGGGATAGGCCTGGGATTTGCCATCATCAGACACATACTTTCGCATTCTCCACATACTTGTTGAACAGATCCTGGGTTTTTTCTGGTTTGGATCACGTAGCAATGTGGTACCACACTGAAACAGTCGATTAAACCTGGTCTTGATAAATATTTTAGAGGATAACGCATGTTTGGTCTGGGTGAGGTCTAGGATTTGCCCTAATCAGGCTCATAATTTCGCATATTTCTCAAACTCCATGGCTAGATCCTGGGCTTTTTCAGGATTGGATCACGTAGTAATGTGGTACCACACTGAAGCAGTAAATTAAACCTGGTTTCGATCAATATTTTTGAGGATAACGCAAGTTAGGTCTGGGATAAGTCCGGGATTTGCCCCATCAGGGTCATCCTTTCGCCTTTTTCACATACTTGTTGAACAGATCCCTGGCTTATTCTGGTTTGGGTCATGTACTAATCTGGTACCACACTGAAACAGTCGATTAAAACAGGTTTCGATCAATATTTTTGAGGGTGACGCATGTTAGGTCTAGATCAGGCCTGGGATTTTCCCTCGTCAGACACATACTTTCGCATTCTTCACATAGTTGTTGAACGGATCCTGGGTTTTTCTGGATTGGATCACGTAGCAATGTGGTACCACACTGAAACAGTCGGTTAAACCTGGTCTTGATAAATATTTTAGAGGTTAACGCATGCTTGGTCTGGGTTAGGTCTAGGATTTGCCCTAATCAGGCTCATAATTTCGCATATTTCTCATACTTCATGGCTAGATCCTGGGCTTTTTCTGGATTGGATCACGTAGTAATGTGGCACCACACTGAAACAGTAAATTAAACCTGGTTTCGGTCAATATTTTAGAGGATAACGCAAGTTAGGTCTGGGATAGGTCCGGGATTTGCCCTCATCAGGGTCATATCTTCGCATTTTTCACATACTTGTTGAACAGATCCCTGGCTTTTTCTGGTTTGGATCACGTAGTAATGTGGTACCACACTGAATCTGTCCATTAAACCTGGTTTCGATGAATATTTTAGAGGATAACGCATGTTATGTCTAGGTTAGGCCTGGGATTTGCCCTCATCAGACACATACTTTCGCATTCTCCAGATACTTGTTGAACAGATCCTGGGCTTCTTCTGGTTTGGATCACACAGTAATGTGGGACCACACTGAAACAGTCCATTAAACCTAGTTTCGATCAATATTTTAGAGGATAACGCATGTTAGGTCTAGGTTAGGCCTGGGATTTGCCCTCATTAGGGTCATACTTTCGCATTTTACACATACTTGTTGAACAGATCCCTGGCTTATTCTGGTTTGGATCATGTACTAATGTGGTACCACACTGAAACAGTCCATTAAACCTGGTTTGGATCAATATTTTAGAGAATAACACATGTTAGGTCTGGGTTAGGACTAGGATTTGCCCTCAGCAGGCTCATACTTTCGCATATTCCTCATACTTGATGGCCAGATTCTGGGCTTTTTCTGGTTTGGATCACGTAGTAATGTGGTTCCACACTGAAACAGTCCAGTAAACCTAGTTTCGATCAATATTTTAGAGGATAACGCATGTTAGGTCTAGGTTAGGCCTGGGATTTGCCCTCATCAGGGTCATACTTTCGCCTTTTTCTCATACTTGTTGAACAGATTCCTGGCTTATTCTGGTTTGGATCATGTACTAATGTGGTACCACACTGAAACAGTCCATTAAACCTGGTTTGGATCAATATTTTAGAGAATAACGCATGTTAGTTCTGGGATTTGCTCTCATCAGGCTCGTACTTTCGCATATTTCTCATAGTTGATGGCCAGATTCTGGGCGCTTTCTGGTTTGGATCACGTAGTAATGTGGTACCACACTGAAACAGTCGATTAAAACAGGTTTCGGTCAATATTTTAGATGATAACGCAAGTTATGTCTGGGATAGGTTTGGGATTTGCCATCATCAGGCGCATACTTTCGCATTCTCCACATACTTGTTGAACAGATCCTGGGTTTTTTCTGGTTTGGATCACGTAGTAATGTGGTACCACACTGATACAGTCCATTAAACCTGGTTTCGATCAATATCTTAGAGGATAACGCATGTTATGTCTGAGATAGGTCTGGGATTTGCCCTCATCTGGACCATAGTTTCGCGTTTTTCACATACTTGTTGAACAGATTCTGGGTTTTTTCATGTTTGGATCACGTAGTAATGTGGTGCCATACTGAAACAGTCCATTAAACCTGGTTTCGATCAATATTTTATAGGATAACGCATGTTAGGTCTGGGATAGGTCCCGGATTTGCCCTCATCAGGGTCACATCTTCGCATTTTTCACATAGTTGTTGAACAGATCCCTGGCTTTTTCTGGATTGGATCACGTAGTAACGTGGTGCCACACTGAAACAGTCCATTAAACCTGGTTTCGATCAATATAATAGAGAATGACGCATGTTAGGTCAAGGTTAGGTTTGGGATTTGCTCTTATCAGGCTCGTACATTCGCATATTTCTCATAGCTGATGGCCAGATCCTTGGTTTTTTCTGGTTTGGATCACGTAGTAATGTGGTACCACACTGATACAGTCCATTAAACCTGGTTTCGATCAATATTTTAGTGGATAACGCATGTTATGTCTGAGATAGGTCTGGGATTTGCCCTCATCAGGACCATAGTTTCGCGTTTTTCACATACTTTTTGAACAGATTCTGGGTTTTTTCA